>NC_088201.1:123163910-123330223 GCF_037126465.1 Ornithodoros turicata | reverse complement strand
AAAAAACGGGCACAGCAGCCCTTTAAAGTGCACACTGCATGTAGTTGGGTCGCTGGAACGATATCACCAACTAATAGGTCAGCTCAGGATGCTTGGCTGTGTTCCCAGCGCGACGTAGATGAAACTGCTCAAAACAGACACACCAGCCCTTTAAAGTGCACACTGCGTGTAGTTTGGTCGCTAGAACCATATCACCAAGTAATCAGTCAGGTGAGGACGCTTTGCTCTGCTCCCAGCGCGACATACACGAAATTGGTAAAAACGGGCACACCAGCCCTTTAAATTGCACACTGCGTGTATTTGGGTTGATGGAACCATATCACCAAGTAATCAGTCAGCTGAGGACGCTTTGCTCTGTTCCCAGCTCGACGTAGATGAAACTGCTAAAAACGGGCCCTTTAAAGTGCACACTGCGTGTAGTTTGGTTGATGGAACCATATCACTAAGTAATCAGTCAGCTCAGGACGCTTTGCTCTGTTCCCAGCTCGACGTAGATGAAATTGCTCAAAACGTGCGCACCAGCCCTTTAAAGTTCACACTGCCTGTAGTTGGGTCGGTGGAACCATATCACCAAGTAATCTGTCAGATCAGGACGCTTTGCTCTGTTCCCAGCGCGACATAGACGGAATTGCTAAAAACGGGCACACCAGCCCTTTAAAGTGCACACTGCGTGTAGTTGAGGTGATGGAACCATATCACCAAGTAATCAGTCAGCTGAGGACGCTTTGATCTGTCCCCAGCTCGACATGGACGAAATTGCTGAAAACGGGCCCTTTAAAGTGCACACTGGGTGTAGTTGGTTCGCTGGCACCATATACCAAGTAATCAGTCAGCTGAGGACGCTTTGCTCTGTTCCCGGCGCGACGTAGACGGAATTGCTAAAAACGGGCACACCAGCCCTTTAAAGTGCACACTGCATGTAGTTGGGTCGCTGGAACCATATCACCAACTAATACGTCAGCTTATGGCGCTTGGCTGTGTTCCTAGCGCGACGTAGACGAAATTGCTAAAAAGGGCACACCAGCCTTTTAAAGTGCATACTGCGTGTAGTTGGGTCACTGGAACCATATCACCAACTAATTCGTCAGCTCAGGATGCTTGGCTGTGTTCCCAGCGCAACGTAGACGAAATTGCTAAAAGCGGGCACACCAGCCCTTTAAAGTGCACACTGCGTGTAGTTGGGTCGCTGGAACCACATCACCAACTAATACGTCAACTCAGGATGCTTTGCTGTGTCCCAAGCGCGACGTAGACGAAATTGCTAAAAACGGGCACACCAGCCCTTTAAAGTGCACACTGCGTGTAGATGGGTTTAATGAACCATATCACCAAGTAATCAGTCAGCTCAGGACGCTTTGCTCTGTTCCCAGCTCGACATAGACGAAATTGCTAAAAACGAGCCCTTTAAAGTGCACAATGCGTGTAGTTGGGTTGATGGAACCATATCACCAAGTAGTCAGTCAGCTCAGGACGCTTCTTTCTGTTCCCAGCGCGACAGAGACGAAATTGCTAAAAAGGGGCGTACCAGCCCTTTAAAGTTCACACTGCCTGTAGTTGGGTCGGGGGAACCATATCACCAAGTAATCTGTCAGCTCAGGACGCTTTTCTCTGTTCCCAGCGCGACATAGACGGAATTGCTAAAAACGGGCACACCAGCCTTTTAAAGTGCACACTGCGTGTAGTTGGGTCGCTGGAACCATATCACTAACTAATGCGTCAGCTCAGGATGCTTGGCTGTGTCCCCAGTGCGACGCAGATGAAATTCCTAAAACCGGGCACATCAGCCCTTTAAAGTGCACACTGCGTGTAGTTGGGTTGATGGAACCATATCACCAAGTAATCAGTCAGCTCAGGACGCTTTGCTCTGTTCCGAGCTCGACGTAGATGAAACTGCTAAAAACGGGCCCTTTAAACTGCACACTGCGTGTAGTTGGGTTGATGAAACCATATCGCCAAGTAATCAGTCAGCTCAGGACGCCTTGCACTGTTCACAGCGCGACATAGACGAAATTGCTAAAAACGGGCGCGCCAGCCCTTTAATGTCCACGCTGCCTGTAGTTGGGTCGGTGGAACCATATCACCAAGTAATCTGTCAGCTCAGGACGCTTTGCTCTGTTCCCAGCGCGACATAGACGAAATTGCTAAAAACGGGCCCTTTAACGTGCACACCGCATGTACTTGGGTCGCTGGAACCATATCACGAAGTAATCAGTCAGCTGAGGACGCTTTGCTCTGTTCCCAGCGCCACATAGACGGAATTGCCAAAAACGGGCACACCAGCCCTTTAAAGTGCACACTGCGTGTAGTTGGGTTGATCGATCCATATCACCAAATAATCAGTCAGCTCAGGACACTTTGCTTTGTTCCCAGCTCGACATAGACGAAATTGCTAAAAACGGGCCCTTTAAATTTCACACCGCGTGTAGCTGGTTCGCTGGAACCATATCACCAAGTAATCAGTCAGCTGAGGACGCTTTGCTCTGTTCCTAGCGCGACATAGATGAAATTGCTAAAAACGGGCACACCAGCCCTTTAAAGTGCACACTGCGTGTAGATGGGTTGAATGAATCATATCACCAAGTAATCAGTCAGCTCAGGACGCTTTGCTCTGTTCCCAGCTCGACATAGACGAAATTGCTAAAAACGGGCCCTTTAAAGTGCACACTGCGTGTAGTTGGGTTGATGGAACTAGAGTCACTAAATAGGGAGCAGACTAGCGACACTGAGCCACGCCTGCGAGAGAGCCCGCCATCTTGGGTCCGCGCTGCTGCGTTGCCTAGCAATGGGACGGCAACCGCCCCCTTCTCCGCCGGTGAACAGCGCGCAGGCGAGCCAGCTCGCAAGAGAGGAAACCGGTTTTGGATGGAGGGGACTCATCATGACGAGGTGTGCTTGGAAGGAGAACCAACGTGACACGATCCGCCCAATCGCGGACACCGAACGGCGGCTTCCGCGCGGAAAAGGAATGCCATACTCTGTCCCCTATTTAGTCACTCTAGATGGAACCATATCACCAAGTAATCAGTCATCTGTGGACGCTTTGCTCTGTTCCCAGCGTGATGTAGACGAAATTGCTAAAAACGGGCACACCAGCCCTTTAAAGTGCATACTGCGTGTAACCATAGCACCAAGTAATCAGTCAGCTGTGGACGCTTTGCTCTGTTCCCAGCGCCACAGAGACGAAATTGCTAAAAACGGGCGCACCAGCCCTTTAAAGTGCACACTGCCTGTAGTTGCCTTGATGGAACCATATCACTAAGTAATCAGTCAGCTCAGGACACTTTGCTCTGCTCCCAGCGCGACATAGACGAAATTGCTAAAAACGGGCGCACCAGCCCTTTAAAGTGCACACTGCCAGTATTTGAGTCGATGGAACCATATCACCAAGTAATCAGTCAGCTCAGGACGCTTTGCTCTGTTCCCTGCTGGACACACACGAAATTGCTAAAAACGGGCCTTTTAAAGTGCCCACTGCGTGTAGTTGGGTTGATGGAACCATATCACCAAGTAATCAGTCAGCTCTGGACGCTTTCCTCTGTCCCCAGCTCGACGTAGACGATACTGCTAAAAACGGGCCCTTTAAAGTCCACACTGCGTGTAGTTGGGTTGATGCAACCATATTACCAAGTAATCAGTCAGCTCAGGACGCTTTGCTCTGTCCCCAGCTCGACGTAGACGATACTGCTAAAAACGGGCCCTTTAAAGTCCACACTGCGTGTAGTTGCGTTGATGCAACCATATTACCAAGTAATCACTCAGCTCCGGACGCTTTGCTCTGTTCCCAGCTCGACGTAGACGAAATTGCTAAAAACGGGCACACCAGCCCTTTAAAGTGCACACTGCGTGTAGTTGGGTTGATGGAACCATATCACCAAGTAGTCAGTCAGCTCAGGACGCTTTGCTCTGTTCCCAGCTCGACGTAGACGAAATTGCTAAAAACGCGCACACCAGCCTTTTAAAGTGCACACTGCGTGTAGTTGGGTTGATGGAACCATATCACCAAGTAATCAGTCAGCTCAGGACGCTTTGCTCTGTTCCCAGCTCGACATAGACGAAATTGCTAAAAACGGGCCATTTAAATTTCACACCGCGTGTAGCTGGTTCGCTGGAACCATATCACCAAGTAATCAGTCAGCTGAGGACGCTTTGCGCTGTTCCCAGCGCGACATAGACGAAATTGCTAAAAACGGGCACACCAGCCCTTTAAAGTGCACGCTGCGTGTAGGTGGGTTCACGGAACCATATCACCAAGTAATCAGTCAGCTCAGGACGCTTTGCTCTGTTCCCAGCGCGACGTCGACGAAATTACTAAAAACGGGCCCTTTAAAGTTCACACTGCGTGTAGTTGGGTTGATGCAACCATATCACCAAGTAATCAGTCAGCTCAGGACGCTTTCCTCTGTTCCCAGCTCGACGTAGACGAAATTGCTAAAAACGGGCCCTTTAAAGTGCACCCTGCGTGTAGTTGGGTTGATGGAACTAGAGTCACTAAATAGGGAGCAGACTAGCGACACTGAGCCACGCCTGCGAGAGAGCCCGCCATCTTGGGTCCGCGCTGCTGCGTTGCCTAGCAATGGGACGGCAACCGCCCCCTTCTCCGCCGGTGAACAGCGCGCAGGCGAGCCAGCTCGCAAGAGAGGAAACCGGTTTTGGATGGAGGGGACTCAACATGACGAGGCGTTCTTGGAAGGAGAAACCACGTGACACGATCAGCCCAATCGCGGACACCGAACGGCGGCTTCCGCGCGGAAAAGGAATGCCATACTCTGTCCCCTATTTAGTCACTCTAGATGGAACCATATCACCAAGTAATCAGTCAGCTGTGGACGCTTTGCTCTGTTCCCAGCGCGACGTAGACGAAATTAGTAAAAACGGGCACACCAGCCCTTTAAAGTGCACACTGCGTGTAGGTGGGTTGATGGAACGATAGCACCAATTAATCAGTCAGCTGTGGACGCTTTGCTTTGTTCCCAGCTCGACGTAAACGAAATTGCTAAAAACGGGCACACCAGCCCTTTAAAGTGCACAGTGCGTGTAGTTGGGTTGATGGAACCATATCACCAAGTCATCAGTCAGCTCAGGGCGCTTTGCTCTGTTCCCACCTCGACGTAGACGAAACGGGCCCTTTAAAGTGCACACTGCATGTAGTTCGGTCGCTGGAACCATATCACCAAGTAATCAGTACTGAGGACGCTTTGCTCTGTTCCCAGCGCGACATAGACGAAATTCCTAAAAGCGGGCACACCAGCCCTTTAAAGTGCACACTGCGTGTAGGTGGGTTCATGGAACCATATCACCAAGTAATCAGTCAGCTCAGGACGCTTTGCTCTGTTCCCAGCGCGACGTCGACGAAATTCCTAAAAACGGGACCTTTAAAGTTCACACTGCCTGTAGTTGGGTCGCTGGAACCATATCACCAAGTAATCAGTCAAGTGAGGACGCTTTGGTCTGTTCCCAGCGCGACATAGACGAAATTGCTAAAACGGGCGCACTAGCCCTTTTAAGTGCACACTGCGTGTAGTTGGGCTGATGGAACCATATCACCAAGTAATCAGTCAGCTCAGGGCGCTTTGCTCTGTTTCCAGCTCGACATAGATGAAACTACTAAAAACGGGCACACCAGCCCTTTAAAGTGCACAATGCGTGTAGCTTAGTCGCTGGAACCATACCACCAAATAATCAGTCAGCTGAGGACGCTTTGCTCTGTTTCCAGCGCGACATACACGAAATTGCTAAAAACGGGCACATCAGCCCTTTAAAGTGCACACTGCGTGTAGATGGGTTGAATGAACCATATCACCAAGTAATCAGTCAGCTCAGGACGCTTTGCTCTGTTCCCAGCTCGACATAGACGAAATTGCTAAAAACGGGCCCTTTAAGTGCACACTGCATGTAGTTGGGTTGATGGAACTAGAGTCACTAAATAGGGAGCAGACTAGCGACACTGAGCCACGCCTGCGAGAGAGCCCGCCATCTTGGGTCCGCGCTGCTGCGTTGCCTAGCAATGGGACGGCAACCGCCCCCTTCTCCGCCGGTGAACAGCGCGCAGGCGAGCCAGCTCGCAAGAGAGGAAACCGGTTTTGGATGGAGGGGACTCAACATGACGAGGCGTTCTTGGAAGGAGAAACCACGTGGCACGATCAGCCCAATCGCGGACACCGAACGGCGGCTTCCGCGCGGGAAAGGAATGCCATACTCTGTCCCCTATTTAGTCACTCTAGATGGAACCATATCACCAAGTCATCAGTCAGCTGTGGACGCTTTGCCCTGTTCCCAGCGCGACGCAGACGAAATTACTAAAAACGGGCACACCAGCCCTTTAAAGTGCACACTGCGTGTAGGTGGGTTGATGGAACCATAGCACCAATTAATCAGTCAGCTGTGGACGCTTTGCTCTGTTCCCAGCGCGACAGAGACGAAATTGCTAAAAACGGGCGCACCAGCCCTTTAAAGTGCACACTGCCTGTAGTTGGGTCGATGGAACCATATCACCAAGTAATCAGTCAGCTCAGGACGCTTTGCTCTGTTCCCTGCTGGACACAGACGAAATTGCTAAAAACGGTCCTTTAAAGTGCACACTGCGTGTAGTTGGGTTGATGGTACCATATCACCAAGTAATCAGTCAGCTCAGAACGCTTTGCTCTGTTCCCAGCGCGACGTAGACGAAATTGCTAAAAACGGGCACACCAGCCCTTTAAAGTGCACATTGCGTGTAGTTGGGTTGATGGAACCATATCACCAAGTAATCAGTCAGCTCAGAACGCTTTGCTCTGTTCCCAGCGCGACGTAGACGAAATTGCTAAAAACGGGCACACCAGCCCTTTAAAGTGCACAGTGCGTGTAGTTGGGTTGATGGAACCATATCACCAAGTCATCAGTCAGCTCAGGGCACTTTGCTCTGTTCCCACCTCGACGTAGACGAAACGGGCCCTTTAAAGTGCACACTGCATGTAGTTCGGTCGATGGAACCATATCACCAAGTAGTCAGTACTGAGGACGCTTTGCTCTGTTCCCAGCGCGACATAGACGAAATTGCTAAAAACGGGCACACCAGCCCTTTAAAGTGCACGCTGCGTGTAGGTGGGTTCACGGAACCATATCACCAAGTAATCAGTCAGCTCAGGACGCTTTGCTCTGTTCCCAGCACGACATAGACGACATTGCTAAAAACGGGCGCACTAGCCCTTTTAAGTGCACACTGCGTGTAGTTGGGCTGATGGAACAATATCACCAAGTAATCAGTCAGCTCAGGGCGCTTTGCTCTGTTTCCAGCTCGACATAGATGAAACTGCTAAAAACGGGCACACCAGCCCTTTAAAGTGCACAATGCGCGTAGTTTGGTCGCTGGAACCATACCACCAAATAATCAGTCAGCTGAGGACGCTTTGCTCTGTTCCCAGCTCGACATAGATGAAACTGCTAAAAACGGGCACACCAGCCCTTTGAAGTGCGCACTGCGTGTAGTGTGGTCGCTGGAACCATATCACCAAGTAATCTGCCAGCTCAGGACGCTTTGCTCTGTTCCCAGCGCCACATAGAAGGAATTGCTCAAAACGGGCCCACCAGCCCTTTAAAGTGCACACTGCGTGTAGTTGGGTTGATGGATCCATATCACCAAGTAATCAGTCAGCTCAGGACGCTTTGCTCTGTTCCCAGCTCGACATAGACGAAATTGCTAAAAACGGGCGATTTAAATTTCACACCGCGTGTAGCTGGTTCGCTGGAACCATATCACCAAGTAATCAGTCAGCTGAGGACGCTTTGCGCTGTTCCCAGCGCGACATAGACGAAATTGCTAAAAACGGGCACACCAGCCCTTTAAAGTGCACGCTGCGTGTAGGTGGGTTCACGGAACCATATCACCAAGTAATCAGTCAGCTCAGGACGCTTTGCTCTGTTCCCAGCGCGACGTCGACGAAATTACTAAAAACGGGCCCTTTAAAGTTCACACTGCGTGTAGTTGGGTTGATGCAACCATATCACCAAGTAATCAGTCAGCTCAGGACGCTTTCCTCTGTTCCCAGCTCGACGTAGACGAAATTGCTAAAAACGGGCCCTTTAAAGTGCACCCTGCGTGTAGTTGGGTTGATGGAACTAGAGTCACTAAATAGGGAGCAGACTAGCGACACTGAGCCACGCCTGCGAGAGAGCCCGCCATCTTGGGTCCGCGCTGCTGCGTTGCCTAGCAATCGGACGGCAACCGCCCCCTTCTCCGCCGGTGAACAGCGCGCAGGCGAGCCAGCTCGCAAGAGAGGAAACCGGTTTTGGATGGAGGGGACTCAACATGACGAGGCGTTCTTGGAAGGAGAAACCACGTGACACGATCAGCCCAATCGCGGACACCGAACGGCGGCTTCCGCGCGGAAAAGGAATGCCATACTCTGTCCCCTATTTAGTCACTCTAGATGGAACCATATCACCAAGTAATCAGTCAGCTGTGGACGCTTTGCTCTGTTCCCAGCGCGACGTAGACGAAATTAGTAAAAACGGGCACACCAGCCCTTTAAAGTGCACACTGCGTGTAGGTGGGTTGATGGAACGATAGCACCAATTAATCAGTCAGCTGTGGACGCTTTGCTTTGTTCCCAGCTCGACGTAAACGAAATTGCTAAAAACGGGCACACCAGCCCTTTAAAGTGCACAGTGCGTGTAGTTGGGTTGATGGAACCATATCACCAAGTCATCAGTCAGCTCAGGGCGCTTTGCTCTGTTCCCACCTCGACGTAGACGAAACGGGCCCTTTAAAGTGCACACTGCATGTAGTTCGGTCGCTGGAACCATATCACCAAGTAATCAGTACTGAGGACGCTTTGCTCTGTTCCCAGCGCGACATAGACGAAATTCCTAAAAGCGGGCACACCAGCCCTTTAAAGTGCACGCTGCGTGTAGGTGGGTTCATGGAACCATATCACCAAGTAATCAGTCAGCTCAGGACGCTTTGCTCTGTTCCCAGCGCGACGTCGACGAAATTCCTAAAAACGGGACCTTTAAAGTTCACACTGCCTGTAGTTGGGTCGCTGGAACCATATCACCAAGTAATCAGTCAAGTGAGGACGCTTTGGTCTGTTCCCAGCGCGACATAGACGAAATTGCTAAAACGGGCGCACTAGCCCTTTTAAGTGCACACTGCGTGTAGTTGGGCTGATGGAACCATATCACCAAGTAATCAGTCAGCTCAGGGCGCTTTGCTCTGTTTCCAGCTCGACATAGATGAAACTACTAAAAACGGGCACACCAGCCCTTTAAAGTGCACAATGCGTGTAGCTTAGTCGCTGGAACCATACCACCAAATAATCAGTCAGCTGAGGACGCTTTGCTCTGTTTCCAGCGCGACATACACGAAATTGCTAAAAACGGGCACATCAGCCCTTTAAAGTGCACACTGCGTGTAGATGGGTTGAATGAACCATATCACCAAGTAATCAGTCAGCTCAGGACGCTTTGCTCTGTTCCCAGCTCGACATAGTCGAAATTGCTAAAAACGGGCCCTTTAAGTGCACACTGCGTGTAGTTGGGTTGATGGAACTAGAGTCACTAAATAGGGAGCAGACTAGCGACACTGAGCCACGCCTGCGAGAGAGCCCGCCATCTTGGGTCCGCGCTGCTGCGTTGCCTAGCAATGGGACGGCAACCGCCCCCTTCTCCGCCGGTGAACAGCGCGCAGGCGAGCCAGCTCGCAAGAGAGGAAACCGGTTTTGGATGGAGGGGACTCAACATGACGAGGCGTTCTTGGAAGGAGAAACCACGTGGCACGATCAGCCCAATCGCGGACACCGAACGGCGGCTTCCGCGCGGAAAAGGAATGCCATACTCTGTCCCCTATTTAGTCACTCTAGATGGAACCATATCACCAAGTCATCAGTCAGCTGTGGACGCTTTGCCCTGTTCCCAGCGCGACGCAGACGAAATTACTAAAAACGGGCACACCAGCCCTTTAAAGTGCACACTGCGTGTAGGTGGGTTGATGGAACCATAGCACCAATTAATCAGTCAGCTGTGGACGCTTTGCTCTGTTCCCAGCGCGACAGAGACGAAATTGCTAAAAACGGGCGCACCAGCCCTTTAAAGTGCACACTGCCTGTAGTTGGGTCGATGGAACCATATCACCAAGTAATCAGTCAGCTCAGGACGCTTTGCTCTGTTCCCTGCTGGACACAGACGAAATTGCTAAAAACGGTCCTTTAAAGTGCACACTGCGTGTAGTTGGGTTGATGGTACCATATCACCAAGTAATCAGTCAGCTCAGAACGCTTTGCTCTGTTCCCAGCGCGACGTAGACGAAATTGCTAAAAACGGGCACACCAGCCCTTTAAAGTGCACATTGCGTGTAGTTGGGTTGATGGAACCATATCACCAAGTAATCAGTCAGCTCAGAACGCTTTGCTCTGTTCCCAGCGCGACGTAGACGAAATTGCTAAAAACGGGCACACCAGCCCTTTAAAGTGCACAGTGCGTGTAGTTGGGTTGATGGAACCATATCACCAAGTCATCAGTCAGCTCAGGGCGCTTTGCTCTGTTCCCACCTCGACGTAGACGAAACGGGCCCTTTAAAGTGCACACTGCATGTAGTTCGGTCGATGGAACCATATCACCAAGTAGTCAGTACTGAGGACGCTTTGCTCTGTTCCCAGCGCGACATAGACGAAATTGCTAAAAACGGGCACACCAGCCCTTTAAAGTGCACGCTGCGTGTAGGTGGGTTCACGGAACCATATCACCAAGTAATCAGTCAGCTCAGGACGCTTTGCTCTGTTCCCAGCACGACATAGACGAAATTGCTAAAAACGGGCGCACTAGCCCTTTTAAGTGCACACTGCGTGTAGTTGGGCTGATGGAACAATATCACCAAGTAATCAGTCAGCTCAGGGCGCTTTGCTCTGTTTCCAGCTCGACATAGATGAAACTGCTAAAAACGGGCACACCAGCCCTTTAAAGTGCACAATGCGCGTAGTTTGGTCGCTGGAACCATACCACCAAATAATCAGTCAGCTGAGGACGCTTTGCTCTGTTTCCAGCGCGACATACACGAAATTGCTAAAAACGGGCACATCAGCCCTTTAAAGTGCACACTGCATGTAGATGGGTTGAATGAACCATATCACCAAGTAATCAGTCAGCTCAGGACGCTTTGCTCTGTTCCCAGCTCGACATAGACGAAATTGCTAAAAATGGGCCCTTTAAAGTGTACACTGCGTGTAGTTGGGTTGATGGAACCATATCACCAAGTAGTCAGTCTGCTCAGGACGCTTCTTTCTGTTCCCAGCGCGACAGAGACGAAATTGCTAAAAACGGGCGCACCAGCCCTTTAAAGTTCACACTGCCTGTAGTTGGGTCGCGGGAACCATATCACCAAGTAATCTGTCAGCTCAGGACGCTTTTCTCTGTTCCCAGCGCGACATAGACGGAATTGCTAAAAAAGGGCACACCAGCCTTTTAAAGTGCACACTGCGTGTAGTTGGGTCGCTGGAACCATATCACTAACTAATCCGTCAGCTCAGGATGCTTGGCTGTGTCCCCAGCGCGACGCAGATGAAATTGCTAAAAAAGGGCACACCAGCCCTTTAAAGTGCACACTGCGTGTAGTTGGGTCGCTGGAACCACATCAGCAACTAATACGTCAGCTCAGGATGCTTTGCTGTTTTTCCAGCACGACGTAGACGAAATTGCTAAAAGCGGGCACACCAGCCCTTTAAAGTGCACACTGCGTGTAGTTGGGTCGCTGGAACCACATCACCAACTAATACGTCAACTCAGGATGCTTTGCTGTGTCCCAAGAGCGACGTAGACGAAATTGCTAAAAACGGGCACAGCAGCCCTTTAAAGTGCACACTGGATGCAGTTGGGTCGCTGGACCATATCACGAACTAATACGTCAGGTGAGGACGCTTGGCTGTGTCCCAGCGCGACATAGACGAAATTGCTAAAAGCGGGCACAGCAGCCCTTTAAAGTGCACACCACATGTAGTTGGGTCGCTGGAACGATATCACCAACTAATAGGTCATCTCAGGATGCTTGGCTCTGTTCCCAGCTCGACGTAGATGAAACTGCTAAAAACGGGCCCTTTAAAGTGCACACTGCGTGTAGTTTGGTTGATGGAACCATATCACTAAGTAATCTGTCAGATCAGGACGCTTTGCTCTGTTCCCAGCGTGACATAGACGGAATTTCTAAAAACGGGCACACCAGCCCTTTAAAGTGCACACTGCGTGTAGTTGAGGTGATGGAACCATATCACCAAGTAATCAGTCAGCTGAGGACGCTTTGATCTGTCCCCAGCTCGACATAGACGAAATTGCTGAAAACGGGCCCTTTAAAGTGCACACTGGGTGTAGTTGGTTCGCTGGCACCATATCACCAAGTAATCAGTCAGCTGAGGACGCTTTGCTCTGTTCCCAGCGCCACATAGACGAAATTGCTAAAAACGGGCACACCAGCCCTTTAAAGTGCACACTGCGTGTGGATGGGAGTAGTAAGTACTGGAATCTCACAGTGCACAACGCTCAACTGTCCTTAACACGCAATTAGAGCTAATTGGGACCCCCCACATTAATCAGCACCCTCCAGGGAGCCACCACACTGACCAGACCAGACCAGCTGAGCGTTGTGCACTACGAGAGTCCATAAAAAATAAAAAAATAGATAGAGATAGAGTGGAGAGAAGGAGTTTAATTGAAGATCAACGACGCCATCTTGAAGATAGCGGTCCGAAACGGCCGCTGACCGTCGCTGGGCGACGGAGCACAGAGGCAGGTTGCAAAGCATCACAGCTACGACCACCAGTTCCGGACATCCTGTGACGTCAGCTGTGACGTCATCATGGCACGTCTGGGCAAGTTAGGACAGCTCTGGACATGCAAGGAGAAAAACACTCGTAACACAGAGGCTGGGAAAGCAAGAGTATGCAATGCATTTTTTTCTCCTGTATAAAGCCCCACAGCCGCACCCCCTAGCGGTTACTTTCTCAACTAATCTCACAACAAAATTACTAAGAATCACGCCAGCGCTACTCCCGTTCCCAAGGCAGAAGAAGATAGAAAATGGCGGGGATGCCCGGAGAACAGCAACCAGCACCCGACGTGCACTGCCACGAAAATCGCAAACAAAGCGGGAAGAAAGTTGGCGAAAGCATTAGTTAGACAACAAATCAGCTCACCACAGCAGGAGCGCAGACCGATGCGACTGGAACGCCGCTCCGCGGCCGCTACGTATGCGCGCTCCTATGGCCCTCTGGGGCGACCACCTCCGAGAGGCTAAGAGAGAAGAGCATTCCTGCGCTCCCTGCTGGCCGTTCTCATTGGTCGTGAGGCTAAGAAAGAAGAGCATTCCTGCGCCCCCTGCTAGCCGTTCTCATTGGTCGTGAGGCTAAGAGAGAAGAGCATTCCTGCGCCCCCTGCTGGCTGTTCTCATTGGTCGTGGCATCATCCTATTGTCTCAGGGCTACCCTGTTTTTTTTCACTAATGCTCCTCTAGACAAGGTCAATCTGCAGTGAAGCCACGGTATGACGTCATCATGCACCTGCGTGGCTCAAGGACGCGTGTGCTCTAGACAGGGGACATATTATTTATTGAATCACTATCCCAAGATTATTTCCTTTATTCTTCTATAACGATTGAATAGGAAACCATTGCAGAAGAGCACCATGCATGAAAGTTGATCGTAGGAATTCCAGTCTTACTAAATGAGACTTGCAAAAGAACAAAATATCCTAACACGTAACTCTATCAACGGCAAATAGCAGGACTAGGCACTCAACAAATCAACACAGAGTATGGGTAACCAGGAACGCAGAACTCAGGGCAGCACTATCGTAAAGACGACAATGTTCCGTGTCAAAAAAGAACAAATACAAAGCGTCAACAAAGGAAAGCATGCGTATCGTGGCATGTCAGAACACGTCAGGACAAATTGCACGACTGCTGGGCAACAGAGGAAAACAAACACTTGAACAGAGTGAAAAGACACTCACCATCATTTTTCACGTTCACAGCATTCCCTCATTGTAAATCCGCTCTTTACAAAATCCACCTGCATCGTCGAACACCATTCACCAGTGACGAACCACACATCCGCACCCCATCAGGGCCAGACAGAACCCCAGCGAAGCTACGCTCTTCCACTGACGGCCAACGCAATTACCAGGAGCAGAATTTGCGCGTCCAGACCCGTCAGTGTCCAAGAGAGAAGTGAATCCTTGCGCCCCCTGCAGGCCGTTCTCATTGGTGTTGACGTCATCCTATTGTCTCAGGGCTACACTGTTTTTTTTCACTAATGCTCCTCTAGACAAGGTCAACCTGAAACAATAGTCTCGCGGTATGACGTCATCATGCACCTGCGTGGCTCAAGGACGCTTACGCTGTAGACAGGGGACCTGTTATTTATTGAATCACTATCCCTAGATTATTTCCTTTATTCTACTATAATGATTGAATAGGAAACCATTGCAGAAGAGCACCATGGATGAAAGTTGATCGTAGGAATTCCAAAGTCTTACTAAATGAGACTTGCAAAAGAACAAAATATCCTAACACGTAACTCCATCAACGGCAAATAAGAGGACTACGCACTCAACAAATCAACACAGAGTACGGGTAACCAGGAACGCAGAACTCAGGGCAGCACTATCGTCAAGACGACAATGTTCCGTGTAAAAAAAGAAAAAATACAAAGCGTCAACAAAGGAAAGCATGCGTATCGGGGCATGTCAGAACACGTCAGGACAAATTGCACGACTGCTGGGCAACAGAGGAAAACAAACACTTGAACAGAGTGAAAAGACACTCACCATCATTTTTCACGTTCACAGCATTCCCTCATCGTAAATCCGCTCGTCACAAAATCCACCTGCATCGTCGAACACCATTCACCAGTGATGAACCACACATCCGCACCCCATCAGGGGCAGACAGAACCTCAGCGAAGCTACGCTCTTCCACTGACGGCCAACGCAATTACCAGGAGCAGAATTTGCGTGTCCAGACCCGTCAGTGCCCAAGAGAGAAGTGAATCCTTGCGCCCCCTGCAGGCCGTTCTCATTGGTCGTGACGTCATCCTATTGTCTCAGGGCTACACTGTTTTTTCCACTAATGCTCCTCTAGACAAGGTAAACCTGAAACAATAGTCTCACGGTATGACGTCATCATGCAGGTGCGTGGCTCAAGGACGCTTACGCTGTAGACAGGGGACCTGTTATTTGCCATGCAGCACAAACCCTCGGGAAAAGAATGGGACCGCAATGGGGGCTTCGGCTCCTGAACGGGCGATAGTGCCCGACTGGTTCCCAGTAGTGTGGGAACTGAGGAGGTAGAACATAAGAGAAGATAAGGTAGTCCCCCGACGGTGCCCTGATGATTTCCCGCTCTGGTCTCCTTTTGGTCATGTAAACAATAATATAGGATCGCTCCCCGATGCTGCTCTGACCATTTCCCGGTCTGAACTGACCTTATTCATGTGACCAAAATATAGGATCGCTCCCCGATGCTGATCTGATCACTTCACGATAATCAGTCACATGACCGGGGTGCAGCAACGGATTTCTCTTCCCAGACTGTCAGGCGCCGAGTGATGCAATCACGTAACCGACAGTTTCGAATCTGGCCAATGATGTTCCCTGATCATCCAGCCGTGTTTGCACTCTCGGAGTCCCCGTCGCTCTCGCTGCGAGAAACGAATGTATCCGGCTGTGCTCCCGAAACTTTCGAGGAATTCCAACATTTTTAAGCGATTCATCGAGTGGTAAGTGCTATTTCATTTTGTGGTATTCCTCGCATTGATAAACGTTACTCATAGATGCTTTTCAACGTGAGTGACACCGTTCTAGAAGGCTTCTCTCGAAACTTAGCAGCGCAGCATCGCATAGTTTCGATTTCAGCGATCCATTGTGGTTGATGCGTTGCTTTTAGTATAATGAACTCCTGTTTGGTGAAAATATGGTTCAGTAAAGTGTGGAATCGTATGTATTGTGTATTTGACATTAAACGAAATATAATCATTTCTCAGGACGACTGCGTGCTGCAGCTGTGCTTTCCATTTCCTGCGTGCGTACAAAACTGGAATGCTGGGGGACTTCAGCTTAAGGTTCGTTTTTGTAGTTATTCTAAATAAAAAGAAAAGAAAAAAAAGAACCTCCGAAGCGAATAAATTATTCCGCTTTAATCCGTTTTATTATTTTTATTTATTTTAACATACTGCGAGCATAGAAGCCCTAGCAGGAGGGGCTCTTTCAACAATATGTGTGATCTACAAGAGCGCACAACTACTATAGAGAACACGGAAACAAAACCGTAACAACACATAACATCAAGAAATAATTCTTTCCAGCTCTTTGACAAAGTTTGGAGACTGGAAAGCATCGGGTGGGAGAGAATTCCAGTCCTCAACTGTTCTGGGGAAGAAACTCCGTTTAAAGCAATTCGTTTTAGCAAATATTGGGGACAGTAAACGATCGCTCTGTCTATGTCGGGTCCGCCTTGCCGTCAGCGGTTTTATACAGTCTGGTAATTTCAATTTGAATTTTCCAGACAAACAATTATGTAGGAACGTTAATCGTGCTATTTTTCTTCGTGCTTGTAGGGAGGGGATGTTATTCTGTTTCATTAAGAGAGTTGGTGAGTCAGTTCTTCGATATTTGCCAAAAATATACCTCACTGCCTTCCTTTGAACTTGCTCGAGACGGTTAATATCTTTCTTGGTTCCGGGGTCCCAAACAATTGCCGCGTACTCTAACTTAGACCTGACACAAGTATTGTAAACTAAAATTTTGGTACTCGCTGGTGCGTTTTTAAGCTTCCTTCTCATAGTCCATAATTTCCTTAACGCTGAAGAACAAATATCTGCTATGTGAGATGACCAACTAAGATCACTAGTAAATGTAACCCCCAAATATTTATATTTTTCAACGCATGATACTGTACAGTTATTTAAAAAATATGAAAATATACTGGGTGACCTCTTCCTTGTTACCCGTAAGACAACCGTCTTGTTGTTATTAATTACCATTCCCCAATCTCGGCACCAGAGAGAAATTGCTTCAATAGTGTTCTGTAATAAAATATGATCGGCCGTGGTCGTAATTTCTTTGTATATTATGCAATCATCTGCAAATAATTTTACAGAAACACCTTCCGGAATTATACTAACTAGATCGTTTATGTAAATTAAAAATAATATGGGCCCCAGTACACTACCCTGCGGGACACCAGATGTCACATCACAAACATCTGAACGACCGTTTTTGACTTCCACAAACTGCCGTCGGTCATTCAAGTAGGCGGCAATCCAGCGAACAATACAGTATGGGATCCCTATACTTTCCAGCTTACGCAATAATTTTATATGAGGGACTTTGTCAAAGGCTTTACAAAGGTCAAAAAATAAAACATCAGTTTGTCCGGTACTGTCCAGAACATTAAATAAGTCATGTGCAACAGACACCAATTGGGTTACAGTAGACAGAGATCCCCTGAAACCGTGTTGGTGAACAGTAATGAACCCCTTATCATTTAAAATATTTCGCACATGGCTTGATATTGCATGCTCTAACATTTTACAACAAGTATTAGTAATGGACACCGGGCGATAATTGCTGACTAACAATGCATCCCCTTTCTTATAAATTGGGACAACACGACCTACACGCCAATCCTCTGGGATCTCACCCGTCTTAATTGACGTATTAAAAAGTTCCGTCAGAAAATCAACAATTTGCACAGAATACCTTTTTAAAAATTCATTCGGGATACCATCTGGTCCCATGGATTTTTTTGTATTGATATTAAGCAGCATGTTCAATACACCTTCCCTAGACACTGAGAATTCCATTCGAGGATCTGCTACCGATATTTGGAAGTAACCCTCACGATCGGCGAAAACACTATGAAAATAATCGTTAAAATTTTCAGCAATGGAACGTGGGTCAGTAACAATCTCGTTATCAACTTTTATTTTTTGAACATCTTGTTTCGTTCGATTCAAATAACGCCAAAACTTTTGCGGGTCTTTCTTTACAAACTCCTGCAATCTATGACCAAAGAAGTTCTCTCTCGCTTTTTTTATCTTTGTATTTAAACTATATTTGAGCATACCGAACTCCGGCAATGACGTTTTACGTTGTTTTCTTAATTTTTTAATTTTTCGCTTAATGTGGATAATTTCTCGACTCATCCAAGGGTACGGTTTATTCTTGTGCACCTTTCTAGCCGGCACAAAATCATCAATACAACACTTTACAGTGTCACAAAAGTGCCTCCAAGAGGCCTCTACACTGGTGTGTACTAAATCAAGTCGCTCGTTTAGAAAGTCTATTATAGCAACATCATTCGCTTTCGCAAAGTCCTTCACCACAGTTACTCCTTGGGAACATAAATCCACACGTTCTCTAAGAATAGGGGTATAAACTATCAACTGATGGTCAGAAATACCACGCTCCACAGCCACGGGTCCAGAAGTGAATTTTTCGCTCACCAACAAAAGATCCAGAATGGAATTCCCACGAGTATTACAATTAACTAACTGTGTCAGGTTTAGGGACAGCATCATATCCAAGAGGACATCGCTAGACGAGGATATTCCATAACTTAAATTACTCCAGTCAATAGAAGGTAAATTAAAATCTCCCGTAATTATTATATTTTTACCGGACAACGGCAACATGTAATCGTACAATCTACACATAAAAGCATCGTTCACATCAGGAGCACGATAAATGGCACCAAGGTAAAACGAAACTCCCCAGACAGATACTTTCAGGAACAAACTTTCATGGGAGGTAATCTGATCCACAATAACAGAATCAACTGTATGTTTTGTTATAACGGCTACTCCTCCACCACGGGACCTCCTATCACGTCTATACATCCGATAACCCGGGGGTACAATTTCGTCATCACCAACACCCTCATGCAGCCACGTTTCCGTGATAACACAAATATGTGGGTCATACGACAACAAAAGATACTCAAGTTCATTTATTTTATTAACAATGCTTCTTGCGTTCAGTGATAATAACCGGAGCTGGTGAGTCTTTAATCGCTAGGACTGCATAAGCGACGAATCACCTCTAGTGATCAGTCGCCTACAACCCGCCGCATCGTCCCACATGTACATATCATTATCAATACGCAGTAATATCATACGTTTGCGTAATGTGATCGACGCATGATATGTTAATTTGTTTGAAACTGTGAGTGAATGAAAGCTATCCTGATCTTTCATTCAGAATGTCAGAATGAATGCCTTGATGAAGGTATCACCGAAGTGCCCACCACCAGATCTCTGCCTCAGAGCCAGTGATGATGATCAAGATTTTTCTAGCGGATCTTGTCATGTCATGCTGAAAACTGTAAGTTTAGCTATTTGGTCTGTATTCAATAACGTGTGCATCTTGTGGTGCACACTTGTGTGTGTGGTGTGGTGTACTTTTCTCAGTGTAACCCTGACCTCAAGCGATCTTCCACTTTCAGAATCCACCCCGCACTTCGGTTACAACACTATGAACCTATCGCGCTGTGATGCTTGCTTGAAAGGAATACAATGTGGTATGATGTGTTGTTTTTCTTTTAAAAGGACTTCAGGTATCCGTAATAAGAGGCCTTCGTAGCAAGAAAGACATAAGAAAAGGCATCTTCTTGATACATTAATATTTCTCCTAAGGACAAGGGTACGAGTCACACTACGTGTGCCATACTGCACTCTCAGAAAAAAGGGTGGAGCAATTAGACCTTTTAGGAGGTAATAGTTGTCGCATATGTTGTGCCTAAAAGGTTGCAAAGTTCTACCTGCTACCTCACTCTCTGACACGAATAATAGGGTTACCGCTCCTGATTCGGTGAGCGAGGGGGGCGTACACCTTTTTGTTGTAATTTGGCTGGATGATAATTTCTTTTACCACCTTTTTAAACCCCTTATCAGACGCTATGTTGGCTTAGGAGGTAACTAAGGAAGTTACTACCATCTCGCACCTTTTTCTTAGATTGTGGTTCCCAAATTGTGTGTATGTTGCCCTCGTATTAGCCCTCGTATTAGCTCTATTTTCTTAAAGAAGGTATAGAACGGTCACAACACATGTAGTACGGATTCTCAAGTTGTTCCTGTGTTCTATGTTGTTGGGCGTAACTCGTTACGAGTAACTCGATATTGTAACTAGGCTACTCGGCTTAGCTATTTTCAGTAACTTTTTGCATAGCTCTTTGCTTTTGAGCTCCAGTAACAGCTTAGGGAGCTTGTTCCTTTCCCTTTTTCTTTTGCTTCGGGGGTAGGGGGTTAAGTTTGTCAAAGTAACTTGAAGAAAGTTTAAAGTTCCTTTTGTTCGAGTCTGGTCTACAAACATCGCAGGCTGAGTCCTCCCCCCATGACTTGAGATGAAAGAGGGCACGTGCACGGCGCGAGTAACTCCCGTTGTTACACGGTGAATGTTACAAATTATGTTTGAGCCGAGCATTAGGAAGCTCAGGTATCGCGCATCTTAACGATAAGCAGTGTATTGATAATGATAGAGGGCATTGAGTAGCAGGATTAAAACTTGGCACGGTTCTAGAATATGAATGTAGGGGACAACTCGTAGAGCATATAAACTTGCTTTGTGCTCCTTTTTCATGTGCCTTATGACGAGATCAAAATCATCAAATCCCTCCATAAAGAAGGCTATAAATGTTGGCTTGTTTTGTCGTAGCAGATATTGATATCATTTTTGTATATCAAAACTGTTTTGAAACGTCTTGAATCGCCCATTGTGACAGCAAGGTCTGAATTAACCACATAGACAGGTCAGGAGCTGAAAAGGATATATATTAAGTAGAAAATAACTTGAAGGGAACCTATTACATTTCTAAAGCAGCTTAGGAACATCACGTCAGTTTTCATTACGTTTTATTACGTGTAACTGCGTTGGAAATTTAGTTACGGGCTGGTTTCACGTCAGTTCAGGCAGGGAGGTCCCTTCGACCTCCTGGGTCTTGAGTATTTTTTATATTTATAAGCTCATCGTATATTATGATCAACATTTTTGCCGAATAGCTTTCGTGCAAAAAATTCGATAAAATCCGGCCCTGAATTCGGATGTTTCAGTTTTGCCGTATTTGCACGCGTATACCTCCCGAGTGTTGAGAGATATTGTTGGGAAATTTTTTGATGCTGCTTTATTATGCCTACAGGCCAGCTGTCAGAGAGCCAATTTTAGCGCGCAGGTGCAATGCTGTGTGCTATAAAAAATGGCGAACATGCCCTCTCGCGCACTTTTGTCCTAATTTCGACGCCTGATATATCTGGCTATCGATGTCCCTTTTCGCAATGCTTGGTATCAGCTCACTCAGCTTTTAATGCTCTTTCATCTGATATATCTATCCTGCATATACTCCATAGCGGCATTTGCTGAAATAGGCAAATGTTTAGGCATACAAATAAACATGGATTTTGCGCGTGTATTTCTCAAAAAGGTCCCACTTGATTTCGTATATATTTTGCAAGGATATGGCCCGATGTTAGGGCTTTCATCTAACGCAAAACCTTCTTCTCCAAAGGCGTATACTGCTGATTAGCGCGTTAAAACGCGGCCCCACTGCGTACGAACGTGTCGGAGATATCTACAGCCAGAGCAAAAAGTGTCGACGTTTGAACAAAACTGCGCGACAGAGCATGTTCGCCGCTTTTTATACGATACAGTGTTGCACCTGTGCGCCTAAATTTGCACTCGGGGTGCTGACAGGTAGGTATACTAAAGCACAAAAAAATTGCACTACGATATCTTTTAAAACTCAGGATGTATACACGTGCAAACACGGCAAGATTGCAACAATCGAATTCAGGGCTGGATTTCTCGATTTTTTGCACGGAAAGTATTCGAATGATTAATTTTACCAATGTTGATCATCATCTGCGATGAGCGCCTAAATATATATAAAAAATTATAAAAATTCAGGAGGTCCATGGGACCTCCCTGTCTGAGCTAGAACCGGCCAACAATTATGTTCTGGCTAACCTTTTCAGTGACTTCCATCTTTCAACAGTCTAACTTAACCGGCAACGAGTTTCAACTTCTATCTCTGTTCCATATAACCTGTGTTAAGTGAATATTTGTGAAGTAAATAGTACATATGCGGGACTGGTGGTTAGATACTTGCAATGTAACACTTTTTTTTTCATTGCTGGTGAAGTGATGCATTAAAGAACCCATGTATCTTGTGACTATGATGCAATAAAGAGTTTTCTACAATGACATATTGATTTTGTTCTTAAAAATCACGCAAATTAACTCTTGTTTGGGGGGTAGGAGGTACCCGTAAGTGTGGATTGGCTGCACCTCGGGAAATCGTTGGGGTACGATACAGGTTGCCGATAACGGACCATTAACATCCCCGTGTTGCAAACCGTATGCCGGACCATGGTCGGGAGCCAACCTGGTCGCGTATTTCGAAACCCTGACCGATACAGAAGAGCGGCGGCGGCGGCAGCAGAAAACCCCGAAAACCCGATGCGTTTGCTGTACGGACGCCGACGGTGGCTATTGTACTGGAGAACAAGGTTAGGTTGGAACACGCACGTAATTTTGAAGTTCTTTACTATGTGTTTGGATTACAAGCAAGGGTGGGTCAAATTTGACTACCCCTTGGACTGTAGATGAGACGGAACGTTACGAAGTTGTAGTTGAAACCGACAGATATTCGGAGAATGTGTTACGCCATATGAAGCAAGAGGGCAACAACTGTTAATTTGAACGTTCGGAAACTGTCACACAAGGAACAGTATGTCCTGTCGCACTGTTAATGTCAATGTCATTCTTTCCCTGTCTGATTTAGTATGTGCCTCGACCCACATTCGAAGCACATCAAAACAGTCTCTTGCGTCAAAACAGTTGTCATTTAGGAGCCTCCACTGATAATTCATATGCTGTGAGTAAACAGGGTGCGTAGAATTGATCCACTGTACTGAACTGTCAATACGATGTGTCATGCTATGTGTTGCTTTAGAGTGCGTAATGCTAAGGCTGAGACATACACTGAAGGCAGGAACACAAACAGGCTATCTGTATTTCAATGCAAAAGTGAAGACCTTGTTGTACTTATTATATCTCCATACAGATAATAAGTACTTACAAATGTCAGCACACACTAGTAGACAGGTCCCAATAGTTATTATACTCTAGGGAATTTTTGTAAATTTTGTTATATTTTGCAACATCAACAACCGCAACAAACTTGCAGGCGAGTCAATCGAATGACAGATGTGGCGTGACTTGTATTGAAGGAAAATGATATTGTGTCAAATAAAGAATAATGTAATGATTGGATATTTGTAAAGAGACAGAAATTGTAATCGAGCAGCATCGCTTTGGGTGAGACTGACTTTGAGGGCTGGCTGTCGCTGCATCGAGCTCTCCTTCGGAGTGGGCATATAGGACCTACAGTCAGGAAACAAGTGTGTGTTGTTCACACTTGACATATGTATTTCAATCGAAACTACTTGAAATCTCGTGAGGCGGCCTCACAGCTCATGACACCCCATATATAAACTCATTATTAAACGTTCAAATATTCTGTATTTTCATCTCTCATCTCGCTGTGTGCGCAAGCATGAGTTTGTGGGCGTACCCAGGATCAGCGGAGGAGGGGGGATTTTTTTTTTTAATGTATCGAGCCCCCTCTACCTTGGAGGTCTGGCTACGCCACTGGAGAAGACGAATGAAAAGCGAAGTGTATCTTCCATGGGACCCTTAATTTCCGCCCCCTATGTGTGAACCACGCGGATGAACACACAACTGACAGCAGCCAAAGAGCACATTTGTACAATGCTTCACGCAAGAAATATGTAAACAGAATCCAACTAATAACTTGAAAAAGTCACTTAGTGTCAATGCAGTTCGTTCTCAGAATATTTTTTGCTGGAGGTACTGGCCCACTTGCACGAAACTTCTGCTAGGATGCTAACCTTGAGGCATTTCCTTTGACACAGCTCTGGCAGTGCATTTCGCTTATAGGAAAGTTTATGTCAGTAGCATGTGACACAAGCACTAGCAAGCCTGTGCCAAAGGGAATTCCTCAAGGTTAGGACCCTAGCAGAAGTCTAGTGCAAGCAGGCCCAGGTACTTACCCAAAAGTGTTCAAAGTAAAATTCAAAAGTTATGATATTTATTTAATTAGTGAGCATATGCAAATAAGCTACTCACTGCACAACTCATCTTTAGCGATAAGAAAGCTCTCCAATAGCACCAACTGTTTATGAATTCAGTTGTTGTTTATGAACTCAGGCTGCGGCCTCATACTCCCACATTTCATCAGTGTACGAGCAATGTGTCAGTAAATAAAAAAAAATACTCAGACTGGGGACCTTCACGAAAGAAGTCCAAAAGAAATGGGACGTGGACAACAAAAAGAGTAACAATTAAATGGGGTGTTTACACTTTGGCAGTTTATTCCATGTAGCAGCTGCAGTTTTTGAAATCTAATCTGCAATATTGTAAATTGTGGTAAGCAGACTTCTGGTAGGACTCACAGGATGTGAGGCCATATTTAGGTATGTTTGGTATCAGAGGGGTAGTGATTCTATTAGTAAATATATTGATGACACATAACAGAACCTTCTCGTTTAATAGATGCTACCTGTATTAATCAAAATGCATGTAAATCCTGTAAAAATATGCCTTATGAAAGAATATAAGGGGCCCTGTCTAATGCTTATGTACGAAAAGGGGGGCCATTCCCCCAAAGCCCTGAGATCAAGAGGAAAGTCTTCTCCTGCACCCACCTTCCAACACCTGCATACATACAGACATACATTATATCAATGTAAACAAAGGGGTTGTGTTGATAGGCCTGGTGGTTATGATGTTTTCGTTGTCATCATGCATGCTTGTGATTGAACAAAAGTTGACTGCATTGAAAAGACAGAGCTTTTGTTAAAAACCTTACACCACTTGTTTTTCTTTGGTTTGTCTTTCCCTTTTCTTTCTTTCCTGGGAATAGGAAGCCGCCATAGCAGAGGCTAACCTTTCCCTACTATTTTTTAATATAATAAACATACCCCCCCCACACACACACACACCACTATCCCTTGCTTTTACAAAAAGTGTGCTTTGTAGCCTGTATGATGGATGAGACCTGCGCTGGGTAATTGCAACCACGTATAAGACTATGCAGTATAATAATAAAACATAATAGTATATAATTAGTTATATTATTAATATTAGTTTAACAATAATAGTATAATAATAAACAACAAATACAACAGAGCATGTGTGGGCTTGATCATTTCACTCAACAAAATGGTTGCTGTGGCTGCAAGACATGAGCTTTATTAAACACAATTGTGTTACAACATTGTGTTTCTTCATCTGTCTTTCAGATAGTATAGCAAAGACAAGTGCTATCTGGTCTTAGAAGCAGGAAGCATGACCATAACAAACAAACAATAATGTATTTTTATGTATTTGTCCTTTCTATGTGTTCCAGCCTCAGAACATTAATTCTCTCATGTTCAACAGTTGCCACTTGTGTCGATACCGTCGTATGAATGTGTGTATGAGTGAGCAAAAATGTAAGAGTGAAAGAAGGATGAGTGAGAGAGAGAAGTTAATGTGTCCCTTCAGATGACGCACCCTTGGAAGTCGCTGGGGAGGTGTGTTAGCTTAGCTCAATTGGTAGAGCCCTGGACCGGTAATCCAGAAGATGTGGGTTCGAGTCCTACAGCTCACTAGCCTTTTCAGTGACTTCCATCAATAATGTGGTTGCATGACAATAACTTGACCTACAATCACTGATAGAACAGCATAAATGCAGGCAAGCTGGTGGACAAACTGCATGGCAAACAACCCTGCGCAATGGGCAAATGTTGAAGACAACACGAAAAGACTGCATCCTGTCATGTTGTTTTCAGAGTACGTTTTTTGCGGGTTTCAAAAAATGATGCAGTACAAAAGCAATTGCCAAAGTTCATCAAGCATCACATTGCTCTGCCCTGAAGGCATAAATAAACAAATCAGAAGGAAGCAGCATAACGAAGCAAAACGAATGGACTGGCCCTGCATGCAACTTTTTCATATGGGCATAATTGCAAGACGTTGTGTGGAACACCAAATTACAGTAGACTCATTAATTCAAACCCCAGGTCATTACATATTTTTGTTCAAATTGTCATAAATTACTCCAAATATATGATGCAGCTCACATTTTTTAGCCTTTCCTCTAAAGAAGCACTATTACGAGTGGGGACACAAGAAAGGAGGCATAAGTTAATAACTGCAGAGATATTCAAAAGAAGCATGTCGATGGTTACTAGCTTAACACGTCAGTCCTCAAAACTAAATGTCTGATGTCAGCTAAAGCCCAAGCAGTAAGGGTGCCTTCTTTAGGAGACAGGCATCTGGAGGTGAGCATTATGTTCAAAGGAGGGTGTCTCAAGAGGTGGCGTCAGCAACATGCGGAAGCCATCTTCTGCCAGTAGGAGGGTTTCACAAGGGAATGAAAAATGTTGATTAGGCAAAAATGCCGTTCAGTTAATAAGCTTTTCAATACACTGAAAACTGTGAGCTAAACATGGAGATGACATGAAGTATGCAAAAGTATGAATTATCGTAGCTCGAGGTAATGAGAGAACACCTACATTAAAATGTAGCAGGTACCAGACAAGTTTTTGTCGGTTGTTTGAGGTCTATCTTATTAACTGCCGTGAACTTGCCTGGGCTATGCTTGTATGGCATTAGCACCATACATCATAAAACGCAATATATTTACCCTTTCTTGTGCAACGACGGCCCGCTTAAAGACACGTCCTGAAGCTCACTAACACAACTGAAAGAGACAACTTTATGTTACGTTGGTCAGACCTAAGTTGGAATATGCGTCGTCTATTTGGGACCCCCACCAGGCTAACCTCGACTACAAGCTAGAAGCTCTACAAAACCGGGCTGCTCGTTTCATCTTCTCTGATTACTCTCGTTTCACCAGCGTCACCTCACTTAAACTAAACGGATCTCTCCCGCCTTTATCTCTACGTCGTAAATTCTCTCGTCTCTCATTATTTCATAAGCTCTATTATAATAACGTCCTCCCTAGGTACTCACTGCTATCCCCTCCTCATCATATGTCCAATTACTTGGATCATTCTGAAAAAGTTCTCGTACCGTTCAGCCGCACAAACCATTTTTACAACTCATTCCTTCCTAAGACAGCACTCGAATGGAACAGCCTTCCTGCCTCGCTGGTCGTCGTCCAGGATGCTACACGTTTCCGAAAGCTCCTTGAAGACATGTTCACTGCCCCCACTCCCCTCTGTAATTCCTCTGAGACCTGAGGGTAAATAAAGAAAGAAAGAAAGAAACTGTTACCTGATAGCCATACACATGCCAGTACTGTACATGTTCATCGCATTGCCCTTCGTGGTTTGTTTTTCTTTTTGTTTGCCTTTCTTTGCTGGGAATAGCAACCCGCCATGGTGCAAGCTAACCTTTCCCTCCTATTTTTTTACATAATAAAGATACCTCCCCCCCCCCCCCCGGTGACCTTTTACGACTAACCAATAGATGTTTTTGTGTTGTTGAGGCTGTGTGTTCTTCGAGTTTCCCCCAACAACCTGAACGTTATAGCAGTGAGTGGGACCAGAATTCATCAAAACCATGCTCTTAAGCACAGAAAAATCAACACTTTTCAAAAGAAAATCTCATCGATTTAAAGCTTTCTGGCAGGTGTTTACACAGCCTATAGGAAAACCAAAAAGTTGTAACTCTAGCGATATGATGCTACCATAATTGATATGTTGTTTGTGCACAGCAAACTGAAATATTAAAAGGCCAATATTCGCGGCAAAACATGGGGAATACAGTTGTAATGTTTTTGTATTACACGGAATTACGGACTTCACTGATGCCGTCCAACTGCAACGACATGCATGAAGCCCAAGCAAGTAATTTATCCTGCAACATGTGGGGGTTTCGTGGAAACGACATTGCTGTGTGACATTGCAAGTACAGTCGACCCCCGTTTATCCGGACGGTGCCGTTGCCGGCGAAATTGTCCGGATACCGGGGCATCCGGATAAATGAAACGACAGAATAGAAACGTCCTACAGAGCAAGGTTTAATTAAAACACAGAAATCGTGTCAATGACAGCTGTTACATAGTAGTGTAGGCACTCGATTCCTGCAAACTTTTGCTAATTGCGTAGAGTTGAGCCACGCTGTTGCGCTGCTCGAAGAATGTCAGTGCGGACGCAAAGTGTCAATGTCGGAGCCTTGTTTCTCACTGGCGTTATCGGCACCGTCTTGCAGCACATCATCGGAGGCAACAGCAGCAATCACACCGTCATCAGTCATAGCTGCACACGCGTCATCATCCTTATCAACGTCAACGTAGTCAGAAACCGCAGCATCATCTACGGCAGTCGCACTGAGCCTCTGCATCAGGGATCGCAGCTCAGCTAGGGGAATGTCTTCATCGGCCAACGGGCCGTAAGCAGCAGGCCCTCGGGTTGGAGTTTTCCCCTCTAAAACCCGACAGTTGCTCGAGATATTTCCAAATGACTCGACTGGTCAACGTGACCCAACGCACACAAATAGAAAAGGGGGTCATCGTGCACGGTTGTCTCCCCTATGGAGGAATGTAGGTCCCTGACGTGTGACGGGAATAACCCCAACACAGCGAAAAGGGTGACGAAGCGGGGTCAGCGTCTCCTCTTACTCACGGTAGTCCGGATATCTGAAGCTGGATTACAAGAATTTTCGACTTTCGTTCCCTGGAATTCTTGTCCGAGTCCAGAAGCTGAAGTCCGGATAAACGAGAACAAAATACATGGAGGAAAATCCGTTCCCGTGCCTTTTGTCCGGATACCGCGGGATCCGGATAAATGAAGTCCGGATAAACGGGATACGTCCGGATATTCATAGTGACATGAATAAATAATCCCTTTTGTTTGCTTGTAATGAAAAAAAGAGGAGAAAGTGAACTTGTCTCCAGACTTGTTCTGCTGCTCCTAACATAAATTCTCATCCCCCCCACTCCCTAAAAATACTGCTCATGTGCTCTGCTCGCACGTTTGCTATTCACTATGCACATGGTCGCTGTTCAGAAGTCCACTAGGCATACGTTCACTAGCAGTCCACTATTCACAATTATCCCAGGATCATGCACAGAGAATCCTAAAAGGTTGTATCCATCCCACAGCTCTGAACACAAGTGCCTCCAAGGCAGCATCCCTAGTGTTCGGTGCCCAAAGTCCCAACACCTTCACTATATTGAAGACACTGCTGTCTAGTCGAGCCCTTCTTGTTTCATAACCTGGGAGTGCGTGTTACTGTTTTACAGAGCTGCAGTGCCTTTGCATTTGTGAGCAACATGTTGTACTTAAAGCTTAATTTATGTGCATACATACGTACAGCATGTGATGGTGTGGGTATGATCAAGATTGGGTCAAGTGCGTGCAAACACTGGCACTGTATTTTTTTTAGTTAACCCACTCCCTTACCTTGATCAGTAAACATATGAACCTAGACACCTTCCCATTCCCATCCCGGTTTGATAAGTTAACGAATTTCTAAGTTTGCTAGATACCCCCTTGTAGAAACCATTGTATGACAGCTTTCCTAAATAATAAAAACAAGAGCAATATGTTATGTGTTAGTTGCCAAAACAGAGGGCTCCCAGTAATACCCAGCCAGCAGTGGCCCCAGCCAAACATGAAAAGCAAGTTGTAAGCATCTCATGACCATGTCGAATACATCTTCCCAAGCAGCACACAATATTGGACCCATATTGGCTGGTCATTGGCGATACGGGTCCAATATGGGACCCGTTTCGCCAAGATTTTCCCCATATTGGCTGAAAATGGGCAATATGGGCCCCATATTGCCCAGTTTCAGCCAATATGGGGAAAATCCTGGCAATATGGGCCCCATATTGCCCACTTTGAGTCAATATTGGGAAAATCTTGGGAATATGGGCCCCATATTGCACGCGTACACCCCATATTGACTGAACAGGGTACGTAGCCGTGTTGCACAAATGCCCAAGCAGCACGGCAAGATTGAACGTTGAAGCGTGTGAAATACCCTATTCACTACATCGTTGCATTCAACAACTTCCCGCAGATGATACACATTGTTCGAAACAGTCAACGTACTTGGCATTCCCAACGTAAAGTTCGCTAGAGTTCGACACCTCAACATTCCACGTCTTGAAAGTCGCCGCCATCTTCCTTCGCGATGCCAATGCCAATCGGTCGAGCCGACTGTGAGCGAGCGAGTTGTTTGAGCGTAATCACGCGTCCTACAACTAATGCGCATGCGCGACAGCCCGAACGGACGTTTCATAGGGCTAAAATGTCGCTGGGGGCTGTAATGGTAACGAAATTGCGGCAGGTCAAGTAAAAAACACAATGTTTGATAAGAAGGGATGGCTATTCTGTAAAGTTAGGTGATTTCAAGTTGCTGCAAGTAGTGTAAATTGCTCTGGCGTGTGTCCGTCACCACCACGAAAGTGTTTCGCTGCTTTGCATTCTCGGAGCGGGTGTGGAAATTGTTAGTCTACAGAATATTGCGATCCCAATGAAGGCTTCTGAGGGATCTTTGGTATTCGGGCCGCCGGGGCAGTACCGCTTGCGGTGCTGTTCCGGGAAGATCTTTCCCTGATCTTTGGTATTGGCAGTTCTGTGGGACAGCTTGTGATCTTCAGCGCGGGCGTAGTACCTGTTCTTCGTTTTTTTTTGTGTTTGTTCAATGCCGTGTTTCTTTCCTTTTTTTTCGTTCTTTTTTTTTTGCAGTGATGTGAACGTGGATCAATTAGATCCGCAGAAATAAAAAAGCAAAAATCATACAAAAGTAGTGAATATTATACAGCATAATGCTTTATTATTACACGGGCTCCCCGTAGGTGTTATCACAGAAACATTGGCAATATTGGCGCAAAATGGGCTTGCCAATATGGGCAGCCCATATTGGTCCAATATGGAGCCTGGTTGCACTCCCCATATTGGTCCAATATTGGCAGCCCATATTGGGCCAATATTGGCAATCTTGGCAGCCCATATGGGTCCAATATTGGACCAATATTGGCGTGCTGCTTGGGTTGTCACTATTCCTAACCAAATTCACTTAGACATGTTTTTCTGGAGCTACAATTCTAGTTATGACTGGTAATGGTCAATGGTGGTCTCCAATGAACAATTCCGTGGTGAATCTGGTATGTGAATGAGGTATTGCATAAACAGGTGACGGGTGAAACTGATGATCTTTCGTCCTGAAGTGATAACCACTTTTGTCTCTTTGTCCATTACCATCACAGTCATGAGCAGAGATGAGAGTTGACCATGAGACACAGAGACTACCATAGCCATGGGATACAGAGTAAAAAATGAAATCAGATAATATAATTTACACCACAAATGGCGATTTCAATATTCCTCATGGAACGTGCAATTGCTAAGTCACAAAGTTACCAAAGTAATGTCTTGTTGAGCTGCAACATGCTGCTGAACATTTCAGGAATAAATTTGTGATAAAATTGGTCAGTTCTGGTTGGGTGATATCAAGTTAGACACAAGTAGCTATACCTAAATGCTCCAACTCGAAGCATCCTTTCTCTCTCCAGAAAACAAACAATGCGAATGCCATTCCTCATCATAAGATGACCAATGCAGTGATACTGACATCATTATTGTTTTTGCTTTTACTGGTAGCTTTTGTAGAAGTATGCTTTTCATTCATTTTAGTCTTGCTATTTTGGCGCACTTGCCTCTTTAGGTATGCATGTGTATATTATGCATAATGTTTTCTCAAGTTCAGGTCACAGTTCCCTGTTAGCAGTCAGAAACACTGAATAAAGGACAAAATATAGCAATATAAAAACCTGTGTACATTCTTTGTCATGCTGTGTACATTTATCCACAACATTTAGTAATGAAAGGCAAGTGTAGTCGACTTTTTGCCGACATGTAATCACAAAAGTAAGCTGTACCAACACTATGGTCATAAAAGCTTATAAATATTGGTACAGAAAGATATATGAAGTGCACTGAAATGCACCATAAATACAGCCTGACTACGTGTTATACCCGATTCCACCCCAGAGTCTGAAGAGTTCGTGTTAAACCAAGTATCGCCCTGAATTCAATTACGTTTCAATCATGAACTAAACTGGGTGCACATTATTTGGATTTGACGCTCAAGACCACTACATGCAACTTTCTCTGCGAGAGAAAAAAAGACAAAAGGAATATAACCTGAAAACGTCAGAGTGACTCTAGTCGGAACCACACACACAGTCTTTGTGCACGCACTACGCACAGACTTCAGTACGGCGCCTTTGCTTTTGCAGATTCACTTCAAACTTCTCTACACGCCGCAAGGACCCATTTTCAGTTTCTGTCCCACTTTTACATTCGAACATTTTCAACTTCCATGCCGTGTATTAATGGCAACGACCACCCAAATAGCAGCACAACATCGCTCTCATACACTGAAAACACCGACTCTCTGCGGACTCACGCTTTCAAACACAAGGAGCATAAATGTTGGAAGAACTTGCGCGTTACTTAACGCGTAATCTCAAGGCACGTCAACCAGCAAGCCAAATCTCTCTGTTTCTTTTCGCTCAACTCATATGTCCCAACCCAACACCACAAAACGTAACACCGCCTACAGCCGCCATTATGTCAGCAGCGTCCTGCGCCAACGCGATGCATCGGCATCGGGTTTTCAGGGTTTTCTGCCGCCGCCGCCGCCGCTCTTCTGTATCGGTCAGGGTTTCGAAATACGCGACCCGGTCGGGTCGGTCGCCGCCGGCGCACCGACGTTGGGTCGTCGCGCTGTGCTGCCTGGGTTATTGAATCACTATCCCTAGATTATTTCCTTTATTCTACTATAATGATTGCATAGGGAACTATTGCAGAAAAATACCATAGACAATAAGAGATTGTAGCATTTCATTCCCAAAGTCTTACTCTACAGGAAAAAAAATCGTTCAGCAAGACATGTCCATCCCAGCCAAGAGCCATGCACCTAACTGACTAATGACGCTTTGTTCCTCCTGAATAAAGTCACACACCTGTCCCTCTCGCGGTTACTCTCTGAACTAAATGAATCGCAAAATTATTAAGAATAGCTCTAGTTCCATTCAAGGCAGCACTATCGTCATCGTCATCGTCAAGAATATTCCTTGTACAAAAAGGAAAAAACTACATGTAGAAGGAAAGCATGTCAGAACAGGCCCATGCATGTCAGCGCATGTTTGTCAGACAACAAGGGGGAAAAAAGCGAAAAGAAACAAAGAAGAAAACCAGTATCAAACTATTGCTAAGCACACGCACTCCTCTTATTCAAAAACAGTGCTCATCATAAATCCGTCCAGGGCAATACACACCATCTTTCTATTGCTACACTTTTTTCCAGTAACGGTCATTGCATTGCTACAGACTGCGTGACGTCATCACATCCTGTCTGAAGCAGAAGACAGCGGCAAAGACTCCTATTATTTATTGAATCGCAAGATTATTTCCTTTGTCCTACTGTTAATGACATTCATTCTCTCATGAAAATTCAACAAAAAAGCAACCTGCATATTAACGATTTTCACGCCAAAGGCTAATCATGGTCATTAGAATTACAGTAAACTACCACTGCTCTTTTAATATAACAAGTGAGACCACTCAACATCACCTCCAGGCTTATGTAGTACATGACCCTTTCTATGCTCATACATTCTTTGTCTGAGGCTACACCTGCGAGCAAAAAGGCGCGAAAGCCGGGTGGGCAAAGTTCCATTCGCGCATTGCGTGCAAAAAGGCGCGAAAGCCGGGAGCAAAATTCCATTCGCGCACGCCAAAGCACAAGACACAGAACGCCTTTACGGGAACATGATGGCATTCCCACGATATTAATGATTTTGCATTGCACTTTAGAAAAAACTACTACAAAACTAATTTTAGGAGCCCATTAAAATTCTACTTTCTATGGAAATTATAATTGCCCTATTACTTGGATCGCTATTAATGAAGCGCTCCAATTTTTTCTCTCTTCCCATTTCAGCCTTGTCATGCAGTGAAGCAGACTCACATCCAAAATAATTAATTTACACTGAGGGTGCCGTGCTTCAGGAATTCCTATCCTGCGCTCAGATGCAAGCATTTCTTCACGGATACCTTTAACAGCTGACTTCCTCAACATACCGAGCTCCTAACAACATCTAACAAACAATCAGAGAAACCCTCTTCTCAGCTGCATCATGCGACTTTCTTCTGCGTAAAATCGGTGATTTGAGGAAGATAGCAGCGAAAAATGGCGCGCACTTGTGCTTGACTTAAAAAACCTGAAGCATATGCTAATAAACTAAGAAAAAAGACACTCATGTCTGGTATCTGATAGTGCCACATACACAGACGCATTGCCCTTGCGTAAAGAAAGCACAGGACAGGGATACACAAATTCCTTTAAGCGAGAAGGAAAAAGGCTTAAGACCTCAGGTCACCACACTTCGCTACGCGGCTAACACAAGATAACAACAACAAGATAATAGCGGCGGGTAAAATTGCAACACTGCTAAACAAGCCCCAACATGCCATGATGACGTCGCAAACCAGGAAAAAAAAAGCACGCGCGCGCGCAGACACAGTAGCTCAGGAATGCACAAGGAGAGGTGCTTTATTGTAATTTCTCCTCCACGCTCACGTACCAGCACAAATACTTACAACTGCATACAGCTTACTCCATCATCATATCGAGTAAAGTGAATACTGACACTCAACAACATATAACAAAAAACAAACAAATTCCATTCTCATGAACTCTCCTCTGCCGAGCGGCTTTCTCCTGCTCTACCTGGATGCTGAATTTTCCCCCCTCACCTACATTGTGAGTAAAAGCAGTGAAAAAAGAAAAGGACCGCGAAAAATTACACGCATTTGTGTCACAGGACAGGGATACACAAATTTCCTTAAGTGAGCAGGGAAAAGGCTTAAGTCGAACCGCTCAGGAATAATCGGAGAATCACCGCTTATCGCTATACGCGGCTAGCACAACATGACAGCAACAAGATATTAGCGAATGGTAAAATTTGCAAGACACTACTGAACAAGTCCAGACATGCGACATCGCATACAAATACTGCTCATCGGGAAAAAGGCCTAAGCCTGCGGCAGATCATCATAGAGCATACACAACTTCATTTTTTCTATTTTGCGTAAACTAAACGCGGTTTGCTTGGAAAACGACGTACAAATTTTCTTAGGGAGCAGAGAAATATAGAAATTTCTACTCCGTGCTCAGATACCAGCATTTCTGCTCAAAAACCTGCAAAATTAAGCACTGCTTACTTCGTCAAGATATCGAACACCCAACAAAATCAAACAAACAACCCACTTCCACTGATAGAACACTATTCAGCTTTTACGCAGGAGGCTTTCTTCTACATAGAAGTAGAGAAAATAAGAAAAGAGCAACGAAAAATTACACGCACTTTTGCTCGCATAGCTATAAGAGAAAAAATAAAATAACGAGGCACACGCTAATAAACTGTGACAAAGACACCCATTTCTGTTATCAGTTAATTATTGCATAATGCTAAATGCTCATTTGCATTGTCCCTGCGTGAAGGAAGCACAGGAAAGGGATTCACAATTTGTCTTAAGTGAGCAGGGAAAGTCACTTCTACTCGAACAGCTTAATACCATAAAGTCTGAATTTTTGCAAAGCAAATAAAGCTTGAACAGCGCTACGAACGTGACAGACACATACTAACAAACAAACAACAGCAGGACCGGCTCTCATAAAATACCCTGCCCAAAACGAAGACTTCACCAGGTTCGCGAGGTAATTCCATTAAAAACGCTCGTCCTATCCTACAGATAGCAATGCAAACGCGACTGCCCTTATTTTTTAAACCACTATTTCACGCAATAGCACATAAATGTGTCACTCGTGTTACACGAAAAGGCAAACACTTACTTGTCAAGTGGGGTCCCAGCACGTGCGCGCGCGCACACACAGACACACACACACACTCACATTTTCACACTCACAAACACAAAGTCTATTTTCACAACCACATAAATCCATATTATTCCTCAGGTCAATAATTATCCTACCATCGCCAAAAGACGCCACAGACCAAACCAAACCACTTAACATGTGTTCATAGGTCTTCACTAAATAGGTGAGCCGATAATGACTTTAAATAGAATCAAATAAAATAATCATTCCAGCATCGCTGGCTGCAAGCTTGCGTACCCAACAGAGCAGCGCGCTTCCATCAACACGCCTTGGGCTGACTTTACACACCCAAAGCCTTCTCTGAATCCATTCTGCTGTCGCCGGAATAAAAGCTTTATCGCCAGTGTACAACAGTGTCAGCTCTGCTTCCGTTTAAGTGATAAAACAGTGCATCGCTGGCTGCAAGCTTGCGTACCCAACAGAGCAGCGCGCTTCCATCAACACGCCTTGGGCTGACTTTACACACCCAAAGCCTTCTCTGAATACATTCTGCTGTCGCCGGAATAAAAGATTTATCGCCAGGGTACAACAATGTCAGCTCTGCTTCCGTTTAAGTTGTACCCTGGCGATAAATCTTTTATTCCGGCGACAGCAGAATGGATTCAGAGAAGGCTTTGGGTGTGTAAAGTCAGCCCAAGGCGTGTTGATGGAGGCGCGCTGCTCTGTTGGGTACGCAAGCTTGCAGCCAGCGATGCTGGAATGATTATTTTATTTGATTTTATTTAGAGTCATTATCGGCTCACCTATTTAGTGAAGACCTATGAACACATGTTAAGTGGTTTGGTTTAAAAATGATGAGAGCTACAGTGTGTAGCGAATGATGTTCACATTTACGCGTCTGTATAATGATCGCTGCGTAGAAGCACGGCACCGTTTTCTTCGTAGCGAACATGCATTCCTTTCTTTCTTTATTGGTTCGCGCCGGCCGAGTGGCGATATCCTATTACATCCGGAACGAGGACCGATTGTCTTGCGTAAGCATACATGTCTGTGCCGTCTTTTGGCGATGGTAGGATAATTATTGACCTGAGGAATAATATGGATTTATGTGGTTGTGAAAATAGACTTTGTGTTTGTGAGTGTGAAAATGTGAGTGTGTGTGTGTCTGTGTGTGCGCGCGCGCACGTGCTGGGACCCCACTTGACAAGTAAGTGTTTGCCTTTTCGTGTAACACGAGTGACACATTTATGTACTATTGCGTGAAATAGTGGTTTAAAAAATAAGGGCAGTCGCGTTTGCATTGCTATCTGTAGGATAGGACGAGCGTTTTTAATGGAATTACCTCGCGAACCTGGTGAAGTCTTCGTTTTGGGCAGGGTATTTTATGAGAGCCGGTCCTGCTGTTGTTTGTTTGTTAGTATGTGTCTGTCACGTTCGTAGCGCTGTTCAAGCTTTATTTGCTTTGCAAAAATTCAGACTTTATGGTATTAAGCTGTTCGAGTAGAAGTGACTTTCCCTGCTCGCTTAAGACAAATTGTGTATCCCTGTCCTGTGCTTCCTTCACGCAGGGAGAATGCAAATGAGTATTTAGCATTATGCAATAATTATCTGATAACAGAAATGGGTGTCTTTGTCACAGTTTATTAGCGTGTGCCTCGTTATTTTATTTCTTCTCTTATAGCTATGCGAGCAAAAGTGCGTGTAATTTTTCGTTGCCTTTTTCTTATTTTCTCTACTTTTATGTAGAAGAAAGCCTCCTGCGTAAAAGCTTAATAGTGTTCTATCAGTGGAAGTGGGTTGTTTGTTTGATTTTGTTGGGTGTTCGATATCTTGACGAAGTAAGCAGTGCTTAATTTTGCAGGTTCTTGAGCAGAAATGCTGGTATCTGAGCACGGAGTAGAAATTTCTATATTTCTCTGCTCCCTAAGAAAATTTGTACGTCGTTTTCCAAGCAAACCGCGTTTAGTTTACGCAAAATAGAAAAAATGAAGTTGTGTATGCTCTATGATGATCTGCCGCAGGCTTAGGCCTTTTTCCCAATGAGCAGTATTTTGTATGCGATGTCGCATGTCTGGACTTGTTCAGTAGTGTCTTCCAAATTTTACCATTCGCTAATATCTTGTTGCTGTCACGTTGTGCTAGCCGCGTATAGCGATAAGCGGTGATTCTCCGATTATTCCAGAGCGGTTCGACTTAAGCCTTTTCCCTGCTCACTTAAGGAAATTTGTGTATCCCTGTCCTGTGACACAAATGCGTGTAATTTTTCGCGGTCCTTTTCTTCTTTCACTGCTTTTACTCACAATGTAGGTGAGGGGGGGAAAAGTCAGCATCCAGGTAGAGCAGGAGAAAGCCGCTCGGCAGAGGAGAGTTCATGAGAATGGAATTTGTTTGTTTTTTGTTATATGTTGTTGAGTGTCAGTATTCACTTTACTCGATATGATGATGGAGTAAGCTGTATGCAGTTATAAGTATTTGTGCTGGTACGTGAGCGTGGAGGAGAAATTACAATAAAGCACCTCTCCTTGTGCATTCCTGAGCTACTGTGTCTGCGCGCGCGCGTGCTTTTTTTTTTCAGGTTTGCGACGTCATCATGGCATGTTGGGGCTTGTTTAGCAGTGTTGCAATTTTACCCGCCGCTATTATCTTGTTGTTGTTATCTTGTGTTAGCGCGTAGCGAAGTGTGGTGACCTGAGGTCTTAAGCCTTTTTCCTTCTCGGTTAAAGGAATTTGTGTATCCCTGTCCTGTGCTTTCTTTACGCAAGGGCAATGCGTCTGTGTATGTGGCACTATCAGATACCAGACATGAGTGTCTTTTTCTTAGTTTATTAGCATATGCTTCAGGTTTTTTAAGTCAAGCACAAGTGCGCGCCATTTTTCGCTGCTATCTTCCTCAAATCACCGATTTTACGCAGATGAAAGTCGCATGGTGCAGCTGAGAAGAGGGTTTCTCTGATTGTTTGTTAGATGTTGTTAGGAGCTCGGTATGTTGAGGAAGTCAGCTGTTAAAGGTATCCGTGAAGAAATGCTTGCATCTGAGCGCAGGATAGGAATTCCTGAAGCACGGCACCCTCAGTGTAAATGAATTATTTTGGATGTGAGTCTGCTTCACTGCATGACAAGCCTGAAATGGGAAGAGAGAAAAAATTGGAGCGCTTCATTAATAGCGATCCAAGTAATAGGGCAATTATAGTTTCCATAGAAAGTAGAATTTTAATGGGCTCCTAAAATTATAGTTTTGTAGTAGTTTTTTCTAAAGTGCAATGCAAGGTAGAAAATCATTAATATCGTGGGAATGCCATCATGTTCCCGTAAAGGCGTTCTGTGTCTTGTGCTTTGGCGTGCGCGAATGGAACTTTGCTCCCGGCTTTCGCGCCTTTTTGCACGCAATGCGCGAATGGAACTTTGCCCACCCGGCTTTCGCGCCTTTTTGCTCGCAGATGTAGCCTCAGACGAAGAATGTATGAGCATAGAAAGGGTCATGTATTACATAAGCCTGGAGGTGATGTTGAGTGGTCTCACTTATTATTTTAAAAGAGCAGTGGTAGTTTACTGTAATTCTAATGACCATGATGAGCCTTTGGGGTGAAAATCGTTAATATGCAGGGTGCTTTTTTGTTGAATTTTCATGAGAGAATGAATGTCGTTAAGAGTAGGACAAAGGAAATAATCTTGCGATTCAATAAATAATAGGAGTCTTTGCCGCTGTCTTCTGCTTCAGACAGGATGTGATGACGTCACTAGGTCTGTAGCAATGCAGTGACCGTTACTGGAAAAAAAGTGTAGCAATAGAAAGATGGTGTGTATTGCCCTGGACGGATTTATGATGAGCACTGTTTTTGAATAAGAGGAGTGCGTGTGCTTAGCAATAGTTTGATACTGGTTTTCTTCTTTGTTTCTTTTCGCTTTTTCCCCCTTGTTGTCTGACAAACATGCGCTGACATGCATGGGCCTGTTCTGACATGCTTTCCTTCTACATGTAGTTTTTTCCTTTTTGTACAAGGAATATTCTTGACGATGACGATGACGATAGTGCTGCCTTGAATGGAACTAGAGCTATTCTTAATAATTTTGCGATTCATTTAGTTCAGAGAGTAACCGCGAGAGGGACAGGTGTGTGACTTTATTCAGGAGGAACAAAGCGTCATTAGTCAGTTAGGTGCATGGCTCTTGGCTGGGATGGACATGTCTTGCTGAACCATTTTTTTCCTGTAGAGTAAGACTTTGGGAATGAAATGCTACAATCTCCTCTTGTCTATGGTGTTTTTCTGCAATAGTTCCCTATGCAATCATTATAGTAGAATAAAGGAAAAATCTAGGGATAGTGATTCAATAAATAACAGGTCCCCTGTCTACAGCGTAAGCGTCCTTGAGCCACGCACCTGCATGATGACGTCATACCGCGAGACTATTGTTTCAGGTTGACCTTGTCTAGAGGAGCATTAGTGGATAAAAACAGTGTAGCCCTGAGACAATAGGATGACGTCACGACCAATGAGAACGGCCTGCAGGGGGCGCAAGGATTCACTTCTCTCTTGGACACTGACGGGTCTGGACACGCAAATTCTGCTCCTGGTAATTGCGTTGGCCATCAGTGGAAGAGCGTAGCTGCGCTGGGGTTCTGTCTGCCCCTGATGGGGTGCGGATGTGTGGTTCGTCACTGGTGAATGGTGTTCGACGATGCAGGTGGATTTTGTGACGAGCGGATTTACAATGAGGGAATGCTGTGAACGTGAAAAATGATGGTGAGTGTCTTTTCACTCTGTTCAAGTGTTTGTTTTCCTCTGTTGCCCAGCAGTCGTGCAATTTGTCCTGACGTGTTCTGACATGCCCCGATACGCATGCTTTCCTTTGTTGACGCTTTGTATTTTTTCTTTTTTGACACGGAACATTGTCGTCTTTACGATAGTGCTGCCCTGAGTTCTGCGTTCCTGGTTACCCGTACTCTGTGTTGATTTGTTGAGGATTTGCCGTTGATGGAGTTACATGTTAGGATATTTTGTTCTTTTGCAAGTCTCATTTAGTAAGACTTTGGAATTCCTACGATCAACTTTCATGCATGGTGCTCTTCTGCAATGGTTTCCTATTCAATCGTTATAGAAGAATAAAGGAAATAATCTTGGGATAGTGATTCAATAAATAATAGGTCCCCTGTCTAGAGCACACGCGTCCTTGAGCCACGCAGGTGCATGATGACGTCATACCGTGGCTTCACTGCAGATTGACCTTGTCTAGAGGAGCATTAGTGGAAAAAAACAGGGTAGCCCTGAGACAATAGGATGATGTCACGACCAATGAGAACAGCCAGCAGGGGGCGCAGGAATGCTCTTCTCTCTTAGCCTCACGACCAATGAGAACAGCCAGCAGGGGGCGCAGGAATGCTCTTCTCTCTTAGCCTCACGACCAATGAGAATGGCCAGCAAGGGGCGCAGGAACGCTCTTCTCTCTTACCCTCTCGGAGGTGGTCGCCCCAGAGGGCGCTAGGAGCGCGCATGCGTAGCGGCCGCGGAGCGGCGTTCCAGTCAGTTTCTCGCTGGCTGTCGCAGAGAGCAGTCGCATCGGTCTGCGCTCCTGCTGTGGTGAGCTGATTTGTTGTGTAACTAATTCTTTTGCCAACTTTCTTCCCGCTTTGTTTGCGATTTTCGTGCCAGTGCACGTCGGGTGCTGCTTGCTGTTGTCCGGGCATCCCCGCCATTTTCTATCTTCTTCTGCCTTGGGAATGGGAGTAGCGCTGGCGTGATTCTTAATAATTTTGTTGTGAGATTAGTTGAGAAAGTAACCGCTAGGGGGTGCAGCTGTGGGGCTTTACACAGGAGAAAAAAACCATTACGAGTCAGTTCTCTGCCTGGCTGTCGGATAGAGCAGTCGCATCGTTCTGCGCTCCTGTTGTGGTGGGATCATTTGTTGTGTAACTAATTCTATTTTCTTGTTAGCTACTGATGGTTTGCATACTCTTGCTTTCAGAGCCTCTGTGTTACGAGTGTTTTTCTCTTTGCATGTCCAGAGCTGTCCTAACTTGCCCAGACATGCCATGATGACGTCACAGCTGACGTCACAGGATGTCTGGAACTGGTGGTCATAGCTGCGATGCTTTGCACCTGCCTCTGTGCTCCGTCGCCCAGCGACGGTCAGCAGCCGTTCCGGACCGCTATCTTCAAGGTGGCGTCGTTGATCTTCAATTAAACTCCTTCTCTCCACTCTATCTCTATCTATTTTTTCATTTTTTATGGACTCTCGTAGTGCACAACGCTCAGCTGCTCTGGACACGAGTTAGACGTTCCCCAATTAGTGTGGTGGCTCCCTGGAGGGTGCTGATTAATGTGGGGGGTCCCAATTAGCTCTAATTGCTAATTAAATCGTGTTCAGGACAGTTGAGCGTTGTGCACTGTGAGAGTCCAGTACTTACTACTGATGGGTTGAATGAACCATATCACCAAGTAATCAGTCAGCTCAGGACGCTTTGCTCAGTTCCCTGCTGGACACAGACGAAATTGCTAAAAACGGGCTCTTTAAAGTGCACACTACGTGAAGTTGGGTTGATGGAACCATATCACCAAGTAATCAGTCAGCTCAGGACGCTTTGCTCTGTTCCGAAGAAAACAGCCACGCATCTGAAACAGTGCGTGCTTCCCCTGCATTTCTGTCTCCCAATGTGAGTGTCGACTCATACATTGTAATATTACTTGTATATGACATGCATGTAAATTGTCACAAAGTAGTGCAAATAACATGTGATTCTACGTGATACATGGTCTCCAGAGAGAAATCAGGTTCAACCCCAATTACTCCCTACCTGATCCGGGAAGGAATAATCCGGCTTACCCTGGAGATGTCATACCATAATGTACAGTGCTCAAACCTTCCAACCAATCTCCTATTACCATCCATGACCTAGCTCCAATACTGGCACCAGCACCCAACTAGCGGAGAACACTGCATTCAGTACCGGGTCTGACCCATGTTCTTTCGAGGAGTGGCAGGATGTTAACATGCTGTAGCTTGTTGCATTGTGTGTGGAAATGATCTCAACAGAAAATAAAATCTGGGGCAAGCTTCGGGACACCCTTGCTGAATCTGTTTGCCGAGACTGCCTCCACCTGTCTTGACAACAAGCAACACCATGTCAATACCCAGCCTCGAAAGAACAGTGTCAGACCCGATACAGTCTGTGATGTTCATCGCCAGTCGGGTCTTATCGGAGTGAGATCATGGTAATGGAAGACTGGTTGGAAGTTGCGAGCAATGTAGATTAGCATGGTCTCTGCCATTTTGTTTCTTCAGCATTTCTTCCATGCAGCTCGACTCGACCCTTCCAAACACCCTGGAGTGCATGAACTGTGGGTGCAAGCAGCTCAAAAGCACACGTTCAACCGAAGAGAAAGGCACACAGTATTCTCCACCGAAAGAGTCAAAATTGACCCAAACAGTACCTATGAAGACTAGGACAACCGGTATGAGCAACATAACGACATAAGTGTAACATGTGGCTCATAGGATTTTGTACCTCTAGGCACACAAGCAAATCGTAATGTTGTGGCGCTGCAGACATCATGTACTCGGACAAGTGAAGAGCTTTGTCGAACTCAGCTACAGGACAGTGGACTTCCTTGGCAGTCGATGCAAACATCGTGCAACCGGACAAGATATGAGCTCCATCAAGCTAACCAGCAAGACACCGCGGTGCAATGGGAACCAAAGCATTGTTCCACGCCAGTTATGGACGTGACAGAGAGCAGTATCGGTGATATCGAAAACCCAGCAGACACTACATATGTACCGATTAACGACAATGTTCTCAGGTAATTACAGTTGTACTTCAATATCTTGGGTTTTTCTCTGGGTATATTTATATATCTTACATGCAAACTTGTTGCAGTGACTCCCATCAATACCAAAGGTGTTGTCTTGGCATGTCTCCAAAGGTAAGTGCTTCAGGGTACTGGTGTACTGAAATGGTGCTGAGAGATCAGTTCATTTTCTGTTAGTTTTGAAATATAGGCATCCGCAAGAAGCTCATGAGTGCGAGGAAGACAAATGGGTGTGAAGCACTCGAGCTGTGGACAAAGCCTGTTGTCAACCACCTTTACTTCTGTGTCACTCACTGTGAAGGGGACACAGAGCAAGATCTCTCAGTGTGGAAGAGCCTCAACAACCATGTTTGCAATGTCCATGAGGGTCACCAGGGTTCTGATACGCGCTGTTTGCACCCCCTCCTCCACGACACGAAACGACCATGGCTCATTCCTGGTGAGTATTTTGCTATCAAATTATTAGTGGGACCTTCAGTGGATACCATTTAGAGAAACATCTGTCATCAAAGCGGGTCATTTGTTTCAGTAATTAATTGGTTTCGGCTTACATATTTTTGTCGCGGCTGGTCGCGGTAAAGCGCAAAAGGACGCTCTTCCACTCCCATGTCCACCAATGAATTACGTCCTTACATCAATGAATTACACCAATGAATTACGTCATTTTGCACTTCGCCGTGACTAGCCGCGACAAAAATATGTAAACCGAAACCAATTAATTACTGAAACAAATGACCCGCTTTGGTGACAGATGTTTCTGTAAAAGGTATCCACTGAAGGTCCCAAAAGGGGTAGTACCCATTTTAATGCCGACGGCGCCCTGCTTTAGAAGTTATGTTTTTTCACGAAACTCATTTGAATTTTTACTTAAATAATGAGCGCCTCCCACTCATTCACACGGTGCGCAGGGTGTAGGCGGTATCGGACAGATACTTGTAAAAAAGAAAGTTCCTCGATTGGTGCACCGGTTCGCGAATTATTTGGCCCGAGATTTAACTGAGACACCCTGTATATACCTCTCTGCAGCAGCCGTAATGTAGTGCATGCTCTTTTGAAGGATCACAGCCGCAGAAAAACCTAGCCAGTATAACATTAGTAGTATTCAGTCGTGTCGTACTCTAGGGGTGTCCAGTTAGCAACCTGGACCCCTGGGCCCTGCCCTGAGTCCTTCGCGTATTTTTTCCCGCACGGCGCGTGTGCGGAGGGTTGTCCGCGAGGTTATAACATGCATAGGCATGCAAAAAGTACAAGTTGAAATATATTTATTAAAGCCAATAGTGCTGGGAATTGTGCCAATTGTAATGCTAATAGTGCTGCCAATCAGGTGAAGGAAAAAAACCCAGCCAAAGAACCTTCACCACCTGTAACAGAAGAAATAAAAACATAAGACAGTACATGTAAAGAATATACATAATTTATTAACTATATCCAGTTCTTAGATTCTGAAAGGAAACATCAACATTCACCAAGTTGCTTACCAATTGCTCAATTACAGAGCCCCCAGCACCAACGACCGGAAAGATGACTTATTATTATATGAAACTACATTCGCATTCAATAATACATTCAATACTGCGGCCACACCAGATAATCTGAAAAAGACACATTTTAATATCAACAACCATACTTGAATCCATGGAAGACCATGGGACACGAATGACAAGAACGACACGAGCACAAGAGGAAATAAAATCTATACCACTACAAAGAAGATATTCTTGATCAATACGATTACAATCAAAATTACAAGTTCTATTATAAAAAGTCGAATATTCCTATACGGGACCACCATAGTGGAGCTTTAATTACAAGTGCCGATAGATGTATGCAGTTAATTGTGGACAGCAGAGAACCTGGAAGACCATGGGACACGAACGACAAGAACGGCACGAACACAATAGGCAATAAAATCTATAACACCACATTTAACCAAAGAAGATATTCCTAATGAAAACAATGGAGGAGGAGAATAATCTATCATTTTAACCATCATAAAATCATCCTCGTGACACAATCTAATCGAACACTTTACAATCTTCATTCTAAGAGACACTACAAACCTTACTTTGTTTTATGAATGCAGCACAGAAAATAGATATGTTGAAAATGAACTTCACCACACAGCACGCTCCTAGCGAGCAAACAGCTCTAATGATATCTACCCTGATTTGTTGAAGACGGGTGAGGATAGATGTATGTAATTAATTCTGAACAGCAGAGACCCTGGAAGATCACGGAACACAAACGATAAGAACGACACGAACACAAGAGGAAATAAAATATATACCACTACAAAGAAGATATTCTTAATCAATATGATTACAATCAAAATTACAAGTTGTATTATGAAAAGTCTAATATTCCTATACGTGAGAACCATCATTGCAATAGCGGGAAGTTCCGATAGTTTTATGTAATTAATTGTGAACGGCAGAGACCCTGGAAGACCATGGGACACGAACGACAAGAACGACACGAACACAAGAAGAAATAATATCCATAACACCACCTTTAATCAAAGAAGATATTCTTAATCAAAACAACAAAGAAAGAGAATAATCTATCATTTAACTATCATAAAATCATCCTCGTGACTTAACCTAGTCAACACCACACAATTTTCATTCTAAGAGACACTACAAACCTTACTTTGATTTATGAATCCAACACAGAAAATAGATATATTAATAAATTAACTTCACTGCATAGCACGCTCCTAGCGAACAACCAGCTCTAATAATATCTGCCCTGACTTGTTGAAGACGGGAGGCATACGTCTGTTTTGTGACAGTTATGAACATTTCGAGTCTGGTAGGGAATCTAAGTTACATATTCCAACATTACACAACTTTTAATTAACAAATTTCTTATTAAGTGAACAACATAGACATAAGGGAATAATGGGAAACAACACAATCAACAGCTACAATTAATAGAGAGCCAAACCTGCGCACCATCCAACGCATAGGGAAATAATAGCTAATCAATCTATCAAAAGGAGAAATATTTCAAATTTTACACTATAGCACAGACTTAACACTGAAGAACAGAGGAACATTCTAAGCGACGCCACGTAAACAACAACATAGGAAAATAATATATCATGGAACTATCATAAAATCGTCTTCGTGACTTAATCTAATCGAACAATATACAATTTTCATTCTAACAAACACTACAAACCTCGATGGAGGTATCCAAGACATAAAAAATATGCAGTGTTTTCATCTCGGTTTTCACTCTTTTCCTGAAGGCCGGGAGACTGTATGTCTCTATCTATACGACCAAAGCACTGGGCATGCTTTATCACTCAAAGGGTTGGGGCTATATTCCTTCTTCCAGCAAAGAGGCGCTCTCGAGGTCAGATAACATAGTACAAAGGCGATATATTTATTGCACATCGCAAATAGATGTCGGCATTATTCGCAGGGATCACGATCACTACCGTTTCGTATCCTTTCCTTGAAACGCAAGTCTTTGGTTAAAGTGGATCACAAGTCGGCTAAGCTTCTACATAGGCGATGTTTTATTGAACATGTAGAGAAAGTCCAAAGTATTCAACGATGGAAACAATACTCATTCAAAAAACGAGAAAAAATTAAATGACATCATTTTTGTGATAGCTTGAAAGTTCTATATAGAGAAACCACTCAGAAATATCAAATGTAAAATACAACTCAGAAACACGAGGCATTCCCATCTCAGAGATTATTTTTACTGATGTCAATCGAGTCAACAATTGAAACAAATACGACACAATTAATACATCATGCATACATAATGCCCAACTCATAGAATATCAATCAAGTGAACACCTGAAACAAAGACAAAACAATAATTAATTCAGACGAATCATTTCTAAGAAAGCAGCGTCAATACACCACAGAATCCGTACAGAAACTATCATTTTCAATGAATAAACATGATTAACTAGTGGATTCAAACGATAAAGTGTGATGACAGCCGGCGACGCCCAACATCAAGTTATGGAAGGGAGGGTTCTAGCATGGTCTTATATATAGAATCATTGAAAGCACACATTTTTTCTTACTCATCACATCTTTTTGTAAGTCAATATCCATAATTCTCATGGCAGGTGGATAATAATAGCGTTCTATACCAGATAACAAATTTTTAATCAATAAAATGAGCATAGATATGCTTTTAATTAAGTGTAGAGGCACACGTGAAAACAGAACAGACAATTGCTATACATTGAAGAGATGGACGGATTTTGTACTCGATACCATAAGTTATGGGAAGATGTGATAAAAAACTGCTTCGAAAAGGAAGAGCCGCGAAACGATTCCATTATCACTGCATTTCAGTACGTCCTAGACATGGTCGTATTCGGAGATATGGTCCGAATTATGGAATTGAAGGTGCAAGAACTTGTATGCCAAATCTACAATATTTATAATAATATCTGCACATCAACGTCGGAAGGGCCACTGGGATTGATGGCGGAGTTTTTGAGGTTTGCTAACGAAGAATTGAAATTCACTAGGGTCATTCTCCTCTACTTCACTGGCTTCACGCATGTGGGATTCGGGAACAGACGCTGCTGCTGCACGGTCATAGTCTGTTGGAGGGTCTGTGTTGACTTCTGTTGTGCCAGCTCCGGTGTCTTCTTCCAGTAGAGTCTGATGCCCGTGTGCAACATGATTTCGATACGCATAATATCATGAAAAAGATTTCATACAGTGGTTTAATCCACACACCCAATTTCCTTCGTGCCCATGGCTTGCGCCGAAGTGTCGAAGAAGATACTTTAGAGTGAACGTCTTCCACTGGCACCTTGGACAGCACAAGTACCGTACACCAGGCATGTAGGGAATTCATAAAGCCAGTTATGCAGAGATGCCACAAATTAAACTTTTCTTGTTCTTTTTATGTAATTGTTGTTCTCAAAGCTTACTATGAATATAAAATATGTTGAGCTTATGTGTTCATATACAAAAGTTAAGATCAGTTCTGAGTCAGATCTCGATTACAAGGTCCACAAAAACAATTCGGCAAGTTAGCAGCCTGTCGGCTGTGACAATGAATCATTGGGAGGGATTTTTGATAACACGTTTGCAGTAACTCATTTGATATTTCATTCAGAATACTGCAATCGTTTGCTGTATTTCACCTGCAGCAACACTTCCAGATAGTGACCTATTTTTAGGTGATTCCACGTTATACTAAATATCTATGACACAATCAGAATAAATTATTTCCTCAAAATCTATGCAACCAATATCTGACAGTTAAATATCAGCTATGCCGATATCCCAATGTTGTTGTTGGCGATGTTGTGACTGGAATTCGTCGTTTGTGTTTTGTGAGCACGTACAATTTGTATTAAGTCGCGTCTGCGTTAACCCCTTTACAGCACTTGCCCATTGTAGAGACTGACGTTTCGACAGCCGTGTTAGCAAGAAAATGCCGACAGCGTTTTGTTCCTGCAGGAAAAAATTGTGCTATGTATTTAAGAAACCGCATACTGCTATGGGACAAGTTTTACGTACGATTTATCAATGTGCAACAGCGTCGACGATGGTATGTAACGACGAGAGACGTAAAACGAAATACAAATCACATTTTAAACTTTTTGTGAGATTCTCTGCATTTTCCAGAAGCTTTCTTTGCATCACACACTCCCATGTCACACTGCGTTGTGTGGCACGCTACAAGCTACTGCATTTTATGTCTAACATCTGGATATTGTTTGTAATGAGCACCGTCGGACAAAAACATGCACACGAAAGCTCCAGTAGCCATGTGGTTGCACACTATGCAGACGCAAAAGAAGTACCAGAGCACATATTGCCACTTAGAAATGGTGTTTTTAGAAATGTGGTGTCTGAAGAGTTAGGGCATAGCATAGATCCTAGAAATCAGGTGCACCTTATCCTTCTGTAGAGTGCTCTTTCAATTCACAACTCAGCCCATGGGGTGTAAAAGTGTTAGAGGCAATTGTGTGACTTGTCGTCCTGGATGACATCACTGGCCAAGCCTCGCCAGCCTCGGAATTAATTCCGTCCTCAGGAATTATTGTACAAATCACTTTGTATGTAGGACATGATAAGCAATATGTAAGTTGCAACCTTGTCTGCAGCATTCTCGATTGCCTCTTACCTTTACAGTTAGAGACACGTTACCAAACCATTTGCAAAGGACACTGTTACAGGGGCCGTGTAACTTGAGTTTTTAATTTATAAAATTTATAAAAATATAAGTATACAATATGTAATATGAAATTTATATAAAATAAAAAATAACATTTATAAAAAGAATTTATAAAAAATAAATAAAAAGACTTCATGGAAGCAATCCGTTAGCATACCCATTGCACATGAAGCACAATTATATATGCTTGGACATCATCTAATTAATCTTCTGAACCATATGTGTGGCTGCATACGAAATTTTTTATGCGCATGTTCTACCTTCCTATTCCTACATGTGCACACGAATAACAGTGAATATATGTGAAGTGGCAAAATGCAACGCTAGACTCTACCATCATTGTGCCCCTTTAACTTTGCCACATTTATGTCTGGTGAACAGGGAATATCTCACTAGAAAAGAAGACATTTGTGCATTGTTTGGCAAGCAAATAAATATATTTATTTACATTTTCTATCAACCAACAATGTTGTGACCTGGTGCAAATATTAATGTCAACAAGGAAAGTACTTACAAATTATTCCTATGTGCTCAAATGCAGATATGACAATTATCTTTTTGTACCTCAGCACAGTACAGTTTCAAAATTAACAAACTGCACAGCATCAGCAATCTTAAAGAATCTCAAGAGGGGAATCAAATAAAGCTCCTGCGCAAACAAAGCTCCAAAAAACAAAGTACTTCAATAAAAATCTGAATAATCGGTTGCCGTTGTGATATGTACTACTATGCACAGTTCATGAATGGAACATGTTACCTCATTGCATTGCCTCCATGTGAGCACTAGAACAGGCAGCTTTTTAGGTCGCTCTTTTCGTGTTTTTCTATTGTCTTTTTTTTTCTGTTTTTGCAATAGGAAGCATGGCCATAGTGAAACACAAGCAGCCAAGGACAGGATGAGACATCTACAATGCGACTGCTAGCTCTGAACTGATATATTTATTAGCAGACTCTGGAATATACACATATATGCTGCTAAGCAAATGGCAATTTAACCAATAGAATAACAGACAAGGAAAAAGGGTTATATCTTCCCCTTTCCATTCTATTTCACAGGCAGCCCTAGTATCATTCTGATCGTGTCCGTGCGTTCCCTTTGAGATAACGTATCTCGGACAGAAGCAAATCCAAGAGCGGACTGCTTACACATGCAACTGTCTTGGATTTGTCGTGACGACGATGCCGACGCAACGCGGCCAGCCTCATCAACATCGCTACCGCGCGCCACGCTCGGCAATCAGTTCCGTTGAGCGCACAGTCCAGACCAGCCGGTCGCGCTGATCCCGAAATAAAAACCCCTCTCCTCTTACGTCGGCCAGGCCTCATTCTTTTCCCTCAATTGGTGACCCGGATTTCGAACATCTCGCACAGCCGCTACCACCTCGTCATGGAAAACACCAGTTCAGGTGACTCTTCTGCATCTCGTCTCAGCGCAGTTTCCATGAAGCTTCCCCCATACTGGCCCGCTGACCCTGCTCTGTGGTTTGCCCACATTGAGTCACAATTTGCAACCCGTGGAATCGTCAGCCAGCTCACCAAATTCCATTACGTCGTGTCAGCTTTGTCCCCCAATGAGGCCGCAGAAGTTCGCGACATTATTATGACCCCTCCCACGTCAGGCCCGTACGACAGACTCAAAGAGGAGCTTATCCGCAGGACAACAGCCTCTGAACAACGACGCCTTCAGCAACTGATTACTTCGGGAGAATTAGGCGATCGAAAACCGTCGCAGCTCCTCAGGCGCATGCAACAACTTCTGGGCGATAGCGCGCCATCTCTCGATGCTTCCATCGTGCGCGAGCTTTTCTTGCAACGACTCCCATCCAACGTTCGATTGATACTGACCATTACTGACTGAAGGCATTACCCTAGAAGCCTTGGCACAGTTGGCCGACAAAATTATGGACAACATGTCCTTGCCCATGTCAGCTCCGGCATTGTCGTCTATATCCAGCGAGCAGTCCGAGCTGGCAAAGTTGCGTGCGGATCTCGAAAAGCTCACCGATCTTGTCACAACCAGCCTTCGAAATCCCCGCTCCCGCAGTCCAAGTCCTGCACGCACACGCAATAGAGGCTATGCAAAATAGTGCAACCCATCGCTATCGCCATTACGCTGCGCCATTATGCGGACAACCCCTTGACTTCCATAGTCGAGCCGAATCGAGCCACCGTAAGCCGAGTCTGGCCCGTCCGCGCCATCCATGCGAAACATGTCGCGGCCGCAAATGGGCATTCCTGGCGGCGATGAGAATTGGACCAAGGATTTGTCATCGGTTCCTTTGATAACTGAAACGACGATCAAAGATTATTAGGCTGTACTTTTGCATCGATCCCAAAGCGCACGGATGGATGTAGGTTTAGCAGGAGTACGCTACGGTCATTGTTGCCAGACGATACGTGTGAATACGGAGATTCAATGCAATATCTTCTTTTCAAATTGAAAGGTAGAGCAGGGTTATTAGAATAGTTAGAGCTCCTAGGGCCAACTGTGATGTAAAACAGAAAACTGCATGCGTGCTTTGTTTGTAGATGTCTGGAATACAGCATTTAATATTGAAATGTATTGAATATAATATTGAAATTTATTATTGAACGTTATTAGCAGCATTTAATATTGAAATGTATTGAAAGTTTAATATTGAAAGTTATTAGCAGAGGCACAAATGAATCAGAGGAAATGGGTGTGGCTGAGGTTAGGTTAGGTCTGGTGAACACGTATTCCATGTGTCGAGAGGGCCCATGTAGACTGTGATCCGGCGTGACTGAGGTTAGGTTAGGTCTGGTGAACACGTATTCCATGTGTCGAGAGGGCCCATGTAGACTGCGATCCGGCGTGACTGAGGTTAGGTTAGGTCTGGTGAACACGTATTCCATGTGTCGAGAGGGCCCATGTAGACTGCGATCCGGCGTGACTGAGGTTAGGTTAGGTCTGGTGAACACGTATTCCATGTGTCGAGAGGGCCCATGTAGAATGCGATCCGGCGTGACTGAGGTTAGGTTAGGTCCGGTGAACACGTATTCCATGTGTCGAGAGGGCCCATGTAGACTGCGATCCGGCGTGACTGAGGTTAAGTTAGGTCCGGTGAACACGTATTCCATGTGTCGAGAGGGCCCATGTAGACTGCGATCCGGCGTGACTGAGGTTAGGTTAGGTCCGGTGAACACGTATTCCATGTGTCGAGAGGGCCCATGTAGACTGCGATCCGGCGTGACTGAGGTTAGGTTAGGTCCGGTGAACACGTATTCCATGTGTCGAGAGGGCCCATGTAGACTGCGAACCGGCGTGACTGAGGTTAGGTTAGGTCTGGTGAACACGTATTCCATGTGTCGAGAGGGCCCATGTAGACTGCGATCCGGCGTGACTGAGGTTAGGTTAGGTCTGGTGAACACGTATTCCATGTGTCGAGAGCGCCAATCGAATGTTCTCAAACCAGGTCCCGATAGTGGTGGACTGGCAAAATTCCGGGTGGTTGCGGCGGCACCGAAAGCGACCGAAAGTGCGCTGGCACGGCTTTGACACTCGCTGGTGGCCACAACGGGGGCACATCATGGTGGTAGGGACCAATCCTTTGTCGTGAATCCATGTCACTGTTTTTTCAGTGTCCGTAAGTATTCGTCCGAGAGTGAAGAGGTTCATGGCGGACATTTGCGGAGCTTCTCGAGATGTGTCGTCTGCTTTACTGTCGCTATGGTTAGAAATGTTATAAAAGTGTGATTTTCTGTGAAATATTGCTGTTGTTTTGTGTAATATATGTTGATTTAGTGGTTACGATGTAAAATACGTCCCCAAAATACGAAGTTTTTAGATAATAAACTCGAAAATTTGTATACTTTTCCTTTTTTCCCCGATAGTGGCGCTCAAGTAGTGAGGAAGGGGTGAGAAATAGATGCCTGGATTACTGTTGTTTGGTCTGCAAGGTCTGCAACGTTGAAGGTTAATTTCGTAGAATAAATTTTAAAAATCCACTTTTTAAAAGTAATTTGGCTGTACTTTTGCATCGATCCCAAAGCGCACGGATGGATGTAGGTTTAGCAGGAGTACTCTACGGTCATTGTTGCCAGACGATACGTGTGAATACGGAGATTCAATGCAATATCTTCTTTTCAAATTGAAAGGTAGAGCAGGGTTATTAGAATAGTTAGAGCTCCTAGGGCCAACTGTGATGTAAAACAGAAAACTGCATGCGTGCTTTGTTTGTAGATGTCTGGAATACAGCATTTAATATTGAAATGTATTGAATATAATATTGAAATTTATTATTGAACGTTATTAGCAGCATTTAATATTGAAATGTATTGAAAGTTTAATATTGAAAGTTATTAGCAGAGGCACAAATGAATCAGAGGAAATGGGTGTGGCTGAGGTTAGGTTAGGTCTGGTGAACACGTATTCCATGTGTCGAGAGGGCCCATGTAGACTGTGATCCGGCGTGACTGAGGTTAGGTTAGGTCTGGTGAACACGTATTCCATGTGTCGAGAGGGCTCATGTAGACTGCGATCCGGCGTGACTGAGGTTAGGTTAGGTCTGGTGAACACGTATTCCATGTGTCGAGAGGGCCCATGTAGACTGCGATCCGGCGTGACTGAGGTTAGGTTAGGTCTGGTGAACACGTATTCCATGTGTCGAGAGGGCCCATGTAGACTGCGATCCGGCGTGACTGAGGTTAGGTTAGGTCTGGTGAACACGTATTCCATGTGTCGAGAGGGCCCATGTAGACTGCGATCCGGCGTGACTGAGGTTAGGTTAGGTCTGGTGAACACGTATTCCATGTGTCGAGAGGGCCCATGTAGACTGCGATCCGGCGTGACTGAGGTTAGGTTAGGTCTGGTGAACACGTATTCCATGTGTCGAGAGGGCCCATGTAGACTGCGATCCGGCGTGACTGAGGTTAGGTTAGGTCTGGTGAACACGTATTCCATGTGTCGAGAGGGCCCATGTAGACTGCGATCCGGCGTGACTGAGGTTAGGTTAGGTCTGGTGAACACGTATTCCATGTGTCGAGAGGGCCCATGTAGACTGCGATCCGGCGTGACTGAGGTTAGGTTAGGTCTGGTGAACACGTATTCCATGTGTCGAGAGGGCCCATGTAGACTGCGATCCGGCGTGACTGAGGTTAGGTTAGGTCCGGTGAACACGTATTCCATGTGTCGAGAGGGCCCATGTAGACTGCGATCCGGCGTGACTGAGGTTAGGTTAGGTCCGGTGAACACGTATTCCATGTGTCGAGAGGGCCCATGTAGACTGCGATCCGGCGTGACTGAGGTTAGGTTAGGTCCGGTGAACACGTATTCCATGTGTCGAGAGGGCCCATGTAGACTGCGATCCGGCGTGACTGAGGTTAGGTTAGGTCCGGTGAACACGTATTCCATGTGTCGAGAGGGCCCATGTAGACTGCGAACCGGCGTGACTGAGGTTAGGTTAGGTCCGGTGAACACGTATTCCATGTGTCGAGAGGGCCCATGTAGACTGCGATCCGGCGTGACTGAGGTTAGGTTAGGTGTGGTGAACACGTATTCCATGTGTCGAGAGCGCCAATCGAATGTTCTCAAACCAGGTCCCGATAGTGGTGGACTGGCAAAATTCCGGGTGGTTGCGGCGGCACCGAAAGCGACCGAAAGTGCGCTGGCACGGCTTTGACACTCGCTGGTGGCCACAACGGGGGCACATCATGGTGGTAGGGACCAATCCTTTGTCGTGAATCCATGTCACTGTTTTTTCAGTGTCCGTAAGTATTCGTCCGAGAGTGAAGAGGTTCATGGCGGACATTTGCGGAGCTTCTCGAGATGTGTCGTCTGCTTTACTGTCGCTATGGTTAGAAATGTTATAAAAGTGTGATTTTCTGTGAAATATTGCTGTTGTTTTGTGTAATATATGTTGATTTAGTGGTTACGATGTAAAATACGTCCCCAAAATACGAAGTTTTTAGATAATAAACTCGAAAATTTGTATACTTTTCCTTTTTTCCCCGATAGTGGCGCTCAAGTAGTGAGGAAGGGGTGAGAAATAGATGCCTGGATTACTGTTGTTTGGTCTGCAAGGTCTGCAACGTTGAAGGTTAATTTCGTAGAATAAATTTTAAAAATCCACTTTTTAAAAGTAATTTTGCCTTGAAAAATATAAGGATTTTACCATCAGCCTCCACGCATGGTGTTTTTGTGGTTTTGTTGCTATTTTTTCTCTCTAGAAGCCGTGGTATCGATGCAAAAGCTTTTCCCTGCTCCGTGTAGTGTCCTTGCTACGAATCAAGGGTTTTGACGAGGCTCCCCCTGAAATTTCCTGTACAGACCTTCCACAGTGTTGGCGTCGTCCAAGGAAAGCTGCAATGAGACCACTGAGTGTGCAAGAGGTGGAGTGGAGGAAGCCTCGAGAAGGAGGGAGGCCAACACCAACATCTGTTCGGCTATTTGACCCACGAGCTGAGGACGAGAGTGGGGAGGCTGTCAAGAATGCATTGAAAGGCTTTGCCGAACGTCTGGCGAGTAAAGGGCATCATTTTGGTTTCATACTTCAAGAAGGAGCAAAGGTACCGTTGACAGAAACAACGTTTGGTCCAGCTCCGCTGGGTTCGCCAGTGGTGTACCAGCAGTCCGACAAGCCAGCACGTCGAGAAGTGTGGCGGTCACAGAACATTAGAGCAGCAACAGCTGGAAGTGCCGTGCCAACAGAGGTCACATTGTTTGCGGACACTGTTACCCCATACAGAGTGCCAGCACTTCTAGACAAGTACCAGGCAGATATATTGAAGGTAATGAAATGGCACATGCTTTTGCTTATGCGCTCTATGTACTGTATTAATGAAATGTATCAGCCACTATGCCCAAGATACAGTAAAATTCAAATAACTCTGGAAAACGTTGTTGATGCCAGCGACGCTACCAGTTGCACCACCACAGCATCTTTCTCCTGAGTTATTTGAAATTCATATATATTCCAAACTGTCGATATGTTTACACAGAAATGTGGTCTGCATCATACAGTTCGTTGCTTCAGTTCATTCCTTCATCTTTTTGCTGCTTTGCTGGTTATCTAAAGCTTCTACTTTTCCCTCTTTCAAGGACATCATTGTCACAAAGGAAGAGGCTACATGTCTCGAAAGAAACACCCGTCAGCAGGCTAACAGTCACGCCTGGCATTCTGCAAGACGGTGGCGCCTTACTGCATCAAAACTTGGCCAGGTTTTACACCGTAGCGCGTGGACAGAGAAGGGCTTGACTAACTTAACTGCGCAACGTGATCTCTGCAAGGTGCGGGCTGTGGCGTATGGAAGGAAAAATGAGGACATTGCAGCACAGTCTTATGCGGATCTCATGAGACGGGTTGGGCATGATATAGTGCTGTCTCCAGCAGGCATCATTGTTGACCCAGGCTGTCCTTGGCTTGGAGCCTCACCGGACAGATTTGTGTACGACCCAACTGAGCACACACCACATGGTGTGCTTGAAATCAAGTGCCCCTATTCACTTCGAGACAGTGAGCCTTCTTTGGCCAAGGACAAGGTACCATACTTGTGCTTCGATGAGCATGGGCACCCAAAGCTAAAAAGGGATCACGAGTACTATTTAGAAATACTGGGACAAATGGGTTTGACTGGTTGTGAGTGGGGAGATTTTGTTGTTTGCTCGGAAAGGTGGGTAGCGGTCGAGAGAATCTACTTTGATTTGGGACGCTGGAAAGTTGTTAAGGAATCCCTAGGGACCTTCTACTTCAATGTTATGCTTCCTCACTTGGCATCACAAGCACAAAGAAAAGAACAGGCCACACAGTCTGTTTAATGTTTGTATTTTGTTCTACGTACTGAATATATTGTATATGCTGGAGGAGGTTTGCCAGTGATAGGTCTACAACAACAAAGTCGATAGATTTCGTGCAATTTTTGATAGATGGCTACAGCTAAAATGTTTGCACCGTGATATTTTTTGGTAGTACTTTTAGTTGTTTATTATTTATTTATTTAGTGTGTCCTCTGTGTAATTTTAAATGTTCTTCTTCTGTCAGTTTCTTTGGTGATATTTTAAATGTTTGTTGCATGGATCAGTTCATCTCCTCGTCTTTGATGGTGTTTTCAGAGATGTAACAGCTAATTTGATACCTGTTCTCTACATTAATATCATTTAGAATATATCTTGCAATATTTCCAGCTGTGACAGCTGTTTCCTAACGAAAAAAAAAAACCAGCATAATAGAGCTGGGTGATTATTTATTAGGGATTTCCTACTTCCTTGTTAATCGTGCGTCATCAGTGTGTCATTCGAGCACAATATCTTGTGATATCTTGTACAGTATGGGACACATGTTCATGTTGTCTGTGATATATTACCATGGTCTTATGTCATAAATACAGTTCAGATTTACATGCAGCTCAAAAAAGGAAAACATCAGGTCAGGGGCCTTCGATATTTCGAAGAGATACTGTTCTTCAACTGTGAACTGCCCTCATCATTGTCACTGTATTTAAAGTATTGGGAGATTATGTGCTAAGAAAGTGTTAACATGGAGTCCCCCAACCCTTTAAATACAATGTCAATGATAGGAACAGCACCCATTAGAAGAAGAGTATCTGTTCGGAATATAGTCAGCTCCCAACCCGAGGCTTTTGCTCCAATCTAGTTGGCTGCATTGCTGGAATGAAGGAATATCCTATAAAATGCACATATGTGCAATGTTGTGTCAGTAAAATACCTTTATTTCTGCCTGACTTTTTGTATTTCTCTTCATGCAAGTTTTATACATGGTTCTAGACATGCACAATGTGTTTCCTCTATGCAGATGGTGTTGGGTCTGTCTGGTGTTGGGTATCACTCATTGAGGTCAACACAAAAGTGTGTAAAATGCAAATATCTCAGTTTATTTATCACAGAAATACGCTGATGAAAATTTAATGCACTGTCAATCATGTCCAAATCCTGTATAGCAAGTACATAAAAATTGGTGGCTTTACGTCGCAACACAACTATGATCATGAGCGAAAGAAATGGTTGTCGTCTTGATTTCAAAAAGGCCATTGAATAATAATAATTCGTGGCTTTACGTCACAACACAACTATGATCATGAGTGAAAGAAATGGTTGTCGTCTTGATTTCAAAAAGGCCATTGAATAATAATAAATCGTGGCTTTACGTCACAACACAACTATGATCATGAGCGAAAGAAATGGTTGTCGTCTTGATTTCAAAAAGGCCATTGAATAATAATAATTCGTGGCTTTACGTCACAACACAACTATGATCATGAGCGAAAGAAATGGTTGTCGTCTTGATTTCAAAAAGGCCATTGAATAATAATAATTCGTGGCTTTACGTCGCAACACAACTATGATCATGAGCGAAAGAAATGGTTGTCGTCTTGATTTCAAAAAGGCCATTGAATAATAATAATTTGTGGCTTTACGTCACAACACAACTATGATCATGAGCGAAAGAAATGGTTGTCGTCTTGATTTCAAAAAGGTCATTGAATAATAATAATTCGTGGCTTTACGTCACAACACAACTATGATCATGAGCGAAAGAAGTGGTTGTCGTCTTGATTTAAAAAAGGCCATTGAATAATAATAATTCGTGGCTTTACGTCACAACACAACTATGATCATGAGCGAAAGAAATGGTTGTCGTCTTGATTTCAAAACGGCCATTGAATAATAATAATTCGTGGCTTTACGACACAACACAACTGTGATCATGAGCGAAAGAAATGGTTGTCGTCTTGATTTCAAAAAGGCCATTGAATAATAATAATTCGTGGCTTTACGTCACAACACAACTATGATCATGAGCGAAAGAAATGGTTGTCGTCTTGATTTCAAAAAGGCCATTGAATAATAATAATTCGTGGCTTTACGTCACAACACAACTATGATCATGAGCGAAAGAAGTGGTTGTCGTCTTGATTTCAAAAAGGCCATTGAATAATAATAATTCGTGGCTTTACGTCACAACACAACTATGATCATGAGCGAAAGAAATGGTTGTCGTCTTGATTTCAAAACGGCCATTGAATAATAATAATTCGTGGCTTTACGACACAACACAACTGTGATCATGAGCGAAAGAAATGGTTGTCGTCTTGATTTCAAAAAGGCCATTGAATAATAATAATTCGTGGCTTTACGTCACAACACAACTATGATCATGAGCGAAAGAAATGGTTGTCGTCTTGATTTCAAAAAGGCCATCGAATAATAATAAATCGTGGCTTTACGTCACAACACAACTATGATCATGAGCGAAAGAAATGGTTGTCGTCTTGATTTCAAAAAGGCCATTGAATAATAATAATTCGTGGCTTTACGTCACAACACAACTATGATCATGAGCGAAAGAAATGGTTGTCGTATTGATTTCAAAAAGGCCATTGAATAATAATAATTCGTGGCTTTACGTCGCAACACAACTATGATCATGAGCGAAAGAAATGGTTGTCGTCTTGATTTCAAAAAGGCCATTGAAAAATAATAATTCGTGGCTTTACGTCACAACACAACTATGATCATGAGCGAAAGAAATGGTTGTCGTCTTGATTTCAAAAAGGCCATTGAATAATAATAATTCGTGGCTTTACGTCACAACACAACTATGATCATGAGCGAAAGAAATGGTTGTCGTCTTGATTTCAAAAATGCCATTGAATAATAATAATTCGTGGCTTTACGTCGCAACACAACTATGATCATGAGCGAAAGAAATGGTTGTCGTCTTGATTTCAAAAAGGTCATTGAATAATAATAATTCGTGGCTTTACGTCACAACACAACTATGATCATGAGCGAAAGAAGTGGTTGTCGTCTTGATTTAAAAAAGGCCATTGAATAATAATAATTCGTGGCTTTACGTCACAACACAACTATGATCATGAGCGAAAGAAATGGTTGTCGTCTTGATTTCAAAACGGCCATTGAATAATAATAATTCGTGGCTTTACGACACAACACAACTGTGATCATGAGCGAAAGAAATGGTTGTCGTCTTGATTTCAAAAAGGCCATTGAATAATAATAATTCGTGGCTTTACGTCACAACACAACTATGATCATGAGTGAAAGAAATGGTTGTCGTCTTGATTTCAAAAAGGCCATTGAATAATAATAATTCGTGGCTTTACGTCACAACACAACTATGATCATGAGCGAAAGAAGTGGTTGTCGTCTTGATTTCAAAAAGGCCATTGAATAATAATAATTCGTGGCTTTACGTCACAACACAACTATGATCATGAGCGAAAGAAATGGTTGTCGTCTTGATTTCAAAACGGCCATTGAATAATAATAATTCGTGGCTTTACGACACAACACAACTGTGATCATGAGCGAAAGAAATGGTTGTCGTCTTGATTTCAAAAAGGCCATTGAATAATAATAATTCGTGCCTTTACGACACAACACAACTGTGATCATGAGCGAAAGAAATGGTTGTCGTCTTGATTTCAAAAAGGCCATTGAATAATAATAATTCGTGGCTTTACGTCACAACACAACTATGATCATGAGCGAAAGAAATGGTTGTCGTCTTGATTTCAAAAAGGCCATTGAATAATAATAATTCGTGGCTTTACGTCACAACACAACTATGATCATGAGCGAAAGAAGTGGTTGTCGTCTTGATTTCAAAAAGGCCATTGAATAATAATAATTCGTGGCTTGACGTCACAACACAACTATGATCATGAGCGAAAGAAATGGTTGTCGTGTTGATTTCAAAACGGCCATTGAATAATAATAATTCGTGGCTTTACGACACAACACAACTGTGATCATGAGCGAAAGAAATGGTTGTCGTCTTGATTTCAAAAAGGCCATTGAATAATAATAATTCGTGGCTTTACGACACAACACAACTATGATCATGAGCGAAAGAAATGGTTGTCGTCTTGATTTCAAAAAGGCCATTGAATAATAATAAATCGTGGCTTTACGTCACAACACAACTATGATCATGAGCGAAAGAAATGGTTGTCGTCTTGATTTCAAAAAGGCCATTGAATAATAATAATTCGTGGCTTTACGTCACAACACAACTATGATCATGAGCGAAAGAAATGGTTGTCGTCTTGATTTCAAAAAGGCCATTGAATAATAATAATTCGTGGCTTTACGTCACAACACAACTATGATCATGAGCGAAAGAAGTGGTTGTCGTCTTGATTTCAAAAAGGCCATTGAATAATAATAATTCGTGGCTTTACGTCACAACACAACTATGATCATGAGCGAAAGAAATGGTTGTCGTCTTGATTTCAAAACGGCCATTGAATAATAATAATTCGTGGCTTTACGTCACAACACAACTATGATCATGAGCGAAAGAAGTGGTTGTCGTCTTGATTTCAAAAAGGCCATTGAATAATAATAATTCGTGGCTTTACGTCACAACACAACTATGATCATGAGCGAAAGAAATGGTTGTCGTCTTGATTTCAAAACGGCCATTGAATAATAATAATTCGTGGCTTTACGACACAACACAACTGTGATCATGAGCGAAAGAAATGGTTGTCGTCTTGATTTCAAAACGGCCATTGAATAATAATAATTCGTGGCTTTACGACACAACACAACTGTGATCATGAGCGAAAGAAATGGTTGTCGTCTTGATTTCAAAAAGGCCATTGAATAATAATAATTCGTGGCTTTACGTCACAACACAACTATGATCATGAGCGAAAGAAATGGTTGTCGTCTTGATTTCAAAAAGGCCATTGAATAATAATAAATCGTGGCTTTACGTCACAACACAACTATGATCATGAGCGAAAGAAATGGTTGTCGTCTTGATTTCAAAAAGGCCATTGAATAATAATAATTCGTGGCATTACATCACAACACAACTATGATCATGAGCGAAAGAAATGGTTGTCGTATTGATTTCAAAAAGGCCATCGAATAATAATAAATCGTGGCTTTACGTCACAAAACAACTATGATCATGAGCGAAAGAAATGGTTGTCGTCTTGATTTCAAAAAGGCCATTGAATAATAATAATTCGTGGCTTTACGTCACAACACAACTATGATCATGAGCGAAAGAAATGGTTGTCGTCTTGATTTCAAAAAGGCCATCGAATAATAATAATTCGTGGCTTTACGTCACAACACAACTATGATCATGAGCGAAAGAAATGGTTGTCGTATTGATTTCAAAAAGGCCATGGAATAATAATAATTCGTGGCTTTACGTCACAACACAACTATGATCATGAGCGAAAGAAATGGTTGTCGTCTTGATTTCAAAAAGGCCATTGAATAATAATAATTCGTGGCTTTACGTCACAACACAACTATGATCATGAGCGAAAGAAATGGTTGTCGTCTTGATTTCAAAAATGCCATTGAATAATAATAATTCGTGGCTTTACGTCGCAACACAACTATGATCATGAGCGAAAGAAATGGTTGTCGTCTTGATTTCAAAAAGGTCATTGAATAATAATAATTCGTGGCTTTACGTCACAACACAACTATGATCATGAGCGAAAGAAGTGGTTGTCGTCTTGATTTAAAAAAGGCCATTGAATAATAATAATTCGTGGCTTTATGTCACAACACAACTATGATCATGAGTGAAAGAAATGGTTGTCGTCTTGATTTCAAAAAGGCCATTGAATAATAATAATTCGTGGCTTTACGTCACAACACAACTATGATCATGAGCGAAAGAAGTGGTTGTCGTCTTGATTTCAAAAAGGCCATTGAATAATAATAATTCGTGGCTTTACGTCACAACACAACTATGATCATGAGCGAAAGAAATGGTTGTCGTCTTGATTTCAAAACGGCCATTGAATAATAATAATTCGTGGCTTTACGACACAACACAACTGTGATCATGAGCGAAAGAAATGGTTGTCGTCTTGATTTCAAAAAGGCCATTGAATAATAATAATTCGTGGCTTTACGACACAACACAACTGTGATCATGAGCGAAAGAAATGGTTGTCGTCTTGATTTCAAAAAGGCCATTGAATAATAATAATTCGTGGCTTTACGTCACAACACAACTATGATCATGAGCGAAAGAAATGGTTGTCGTCTTGATTTCAAAAAGGCCATTGAATAATAATAATTCGTGGCTTTACGTCACAACACAACTATGATCATGAGCGAAAGAAGTGGTTGTCGTCTTGATTTCAAAAAGGCCATTGAATAATAATAATTCGTGGCTTGACGTCACAACACAACTATGATCATGAGCGAAAGAAATGGTTGTCGTCTTGATTTCAAAACGGCCATTGAATAATAATAATTCGTGGCTTTACGACACAACACAACTGTGATCATGAGCGAAAGAAATGGTTGTCGTCTTGATTTCAAAAAGGCCATTGAATAATAATAATTCGTGGCTTTACGACACAACACAACTGTGATCATGAGCGAAAGAAATGGTTGTCGTCTTGATTTCAAAAAGGCCATTGAATAATAATAAATCGTGGCTTTACGTCACAACACAACTATGATCATGAGCGAAAGAAATGGTTGTCGTCTTGATTTCAAAAAGGCCATTGAATAATAATAATTCGTGGCTTTACGTCACAACACAACTATGATCATGAGCGAAAGAAATGGTTGTCGTCTTGATTTCAAAAAGGCCATTGAATAATAATAATTCGTGGCTTTACGTCACAACACAACTATGATCATGAGCGAAAGAAATGGTTGTCGTCTTGATTTCAAAAAGGCCATTGAATAATAATAATTCGTGGCTTTACGTCACAACACAACTATGATCATGAGCGAAAGAAGTGGTTGTCGTCTTGATTTCAAAAAGGCCATTGAATAATAATAATTCGTGGCTTTACGTCACAACACAACTATGATCATGAGCGAAAGAAATGGTTGTCGTCTTGATTTCAAAACGGCCATTGAATAATAATAATTCGTGGCTTTACGTCACAACACAACTATGATCATGAGCGAAAGAAGTGGTTGTCGTCTTGATTTCAAAAAGGCCATTGAATAATAATAATTCGTGGCTTTACGTCACAACACAACTATGATCATGAGCGAAAGAAATGGTTGTCGTCTTGATTTCAAAACGGCCATTGAATAATAATAATTCGTGGCTTTACGACACAACACAACTGTGATCATGAGCGAAAGAAATGGTTGTCGTCTTGATTTCAAAACGGCCATTGAATAATAATAATTCGTGGCTTTACGACACAACACAACTGTGATCATGAGCGAAAGAAATGATCTTGTGTGGTCTCAATGTACACTATTTTGTGGCTCTTGCCTAATAAGCTTAGTTGCTATCTTCACTGAGCAAAGGACCCTGAAAGTTAGTCAAAATAACAGCAACTGTCCACATTTGGTTCAACACAGGCCCAAGGCTTAGTGGCACAACTCTGTCGAAAATATGGAAGGTCTTTATGCGCTGGATTCGTCGTTCAACATGGATACGCAAGGAAGGTATATCTTTCGTTTCATGCACTTGCGCTGCAGAGAATTGTTCATTACGAAGAAACGGGGGAATGTTTAAGTGCACATTCTTTCTCTGTAGAATATCAGCAATTGTAAAACCCTTATCTGCCATGACAGAGTCGCCATCTTCGAAGGGCAGATCAAGGAATCCACTCCTTATGACACACTCTCTGTCAGACGTGCACCCTGTAAAAAGTTCCGACACAAAGCTCACAAGCCCATTTGGTGCTATTCCAACAAGTCCTTTGAAAGTGTTTGCACTTTTATACGTTGAATGGGTGCTCGACTGGAGACCTAATGAACTTAATTGCTACTTCACTCCGAATCTCGGTCGCGTCCAGAATGACCCTTGTGGTTGGATACTTCTCCAGAAAGACCTTGGGCAGCGTTTGGTGCACCACAGAGCGAGACTGCCAGAGTGGCAACTTTCCTAGCTTCACATACATGAAGTTTAACCACGATGTGCAGATGCGAGACACTGTCGACTGGGAGATTCCAAAGCGCTCTGCAAGATCCTGCTCGAACAGCCCAAGGCGTAGCCTAACCAGAACAAGAAATAGCTCACTCCTTCTTGAGAGTTTTCTCATCCTACCACATGCTATCTGTGGTGGTGTCTGCCCTTGCTTTTTCTGCCTCAAGATGTTGCAGCCATTTTCTCCTGGGTCGAGAAACTCGTGCAGCGCATCAAATATATCTAAGCTTGGCAGTCCAGTGTAAAACTGAGTCCTTTCATCTGAGGTGCAGAGCGAATCTACGTCGTATCTTTTGGGACAGCCATCGTGTTCTTTCTCCAGCTTCATGAGTTCTAACTCGAGCTTCTGCTTCTCCTCAAGTGTCCGCCGAGCGTGTTCCTTCGCCAGAAACAACTCACGTCGTAAATTTTGAATTTCTGCGTCTTTATCCGCAAGCTCTCTTAGCGAGTCCACAATGCTACCTTTGTTGCAGCTGCAGTTCTGATTTCTAGATTCTTCGGATTCCATCTGTTCCGGTTCTTCGAAAAGTGCTTCCCGTCCGGGACTGTTTGTGGCACTGCACACCTGTACATCAACATCCTCAACATTTGAAGCACTGCTGCAATCGCCGTTGCTCTCCTGCATTGTTGCAACTGCCGCTGGAATAGGGATGGCATGCGCTGTGTAGTTGAATACAGACAGGCACGGCACTTTCTTTGAGACGAAGGAATCCGTTTGCGACATCCCAGACAACCACGACAAAATTTATATGTCCAAACAATATCCAGAGATTGCCGAAGCCGGCATTCCATGTGAAGGCCCGCAAAGATATATCCAAAGAATGTTCGAAGATTGCCGAAGACGGCATTTCCGGTAGCATCCACAAAGATATGTCCAAAAAATGCACCGTGAACGCCGCGGTCGGGCCTTTCATTCCTGTGGGGGAAGGAAATGTCGAGGGGCAAGTGGTGGGGTTCGCGCCAGGCCCCCGCAGCTCCCCCTCTTCGCGGCTCTAAAAAAAATGTTTGCACGTCATAAACACGTGGTATTACTCCGTCAGGCATCATAGTTGATACCCATTGGCCGAAGGACATTGCGCGCTCCGCTATTGGTTGGCAACGTTTCAAAAGAGCATTCTTTCGCGGGCTGCCTGTCTGGCGGGCAGTTACGAGAAGAGAAGGGAGAGAAGTGGCACCGGCGTCTCGCATCTCGACGATGTCAGTTGACACCACGGTATGATGGCATTGTTCAAAGAGAAGTCCCAGATTTATTTGTTTGTCAAAGTGACTCAGCGCGTGTTGTGATGTTTCCCCGACACAAGTATCCTACGTACGAACAGTCTCTCGAGTTCAGAACTGGAATGCAGTGGTGAGCTGACGCCTGAGGAACACTTGTGAGCGCCGTCGCATTTTCAAATGCAGTCACACTCACAACGGAGACAGGATTCGGCGGATTCGGTGTCCGTGCGACAAGCATTGCCCGCTTCGTTGAAACCTTCGCACTGCAACCAACGAAAGGAGATGCTCACCGTGAAATCGTGTGAGCGTCGCTCACTTCTGGGACTAGAGTGTGTGTGTGTTTTTCGAGTTCGAACTTGGTCAACGATTTGGACTCTGTAGCCACGGTGAATATTTGTGTCAAACTATTGAATCAGTACGATGTTTCAAATAAATGTGTATTTTGTCAAAAAATTTGCCTAGTTGTTCTGGAATACGGAATAACAATCGTCGGGCATGAAAACCAGTAAAAGTAAAAGCCGATGGTAGCCAGTACTGGCCAGTACCGGGCCGAAAGGCGAGCCAAACTGAGAGACTCCTGATTGGCCGAAAGGTAGGCATCATAGTTCATTTTCATTGGTTGCATGTCCAATGTTGCCTGAATTATCTCAAACTATGGGCTCTATGGGGAGCTGTGGGAGCCTGGTTCGCGCTGGAGGTAGTCACATGACAATTTTCGAGCCGGAAGACGAACGGCGGTTGCCTGTTCGGCGACGAAGCCAAGTCAAGACGCAGTTCAGTCAGTTGAAAGCTGGTTGATGTGAAACGCGGGAGTGGACGCGGCTGTTGGACTGCTTGCTTTATTACGACGCAAAGGCAGAGGTTTCGTCTTTCGTGAAAGTAAGTATTCCATACTATATCGTATACATGACGCACAGATACAGAGCCTTAGAAAGCAAATGCAGTGTTTGTTTACACAAAGGCGTAACCACATTGTTCAGAGTGTCAATTTTCAAACAATCTTCTGCCGCTATAGGAATGCTAGCGAAGAAATACTGTGTCCTTATGAGGTAGAGTCAGTGCGGGTTTACTGCTGGGTAATAACGTAGTAACTAACACAGTGATATTGCGTTCCGCAATTCAAGGCAATGGGTGTGAATTGGAGACGCACTATGAACGCAAACGCGGTTTCGTCTAGAGGTACACACGACGCTTGCTGTTGTGTTGTTTGTGTGGCTACAACAGCAAATTAATTCTCAAATATACATCTCTTGTAGGCGTTTCTGGGTGCGGTCCCTTATGCGATTGAATGCGATAGGTGTGAAATGGAGACGCACTATGAACGCACACACTATATATGCATATAGTGTGTGCCCAGCCCGCAAGCGCTGTTTCGTTTTCAGATCTCCAGTACACACTGACGCTTGTTGTGGCTTGTGTGGCTACAACAGGAAGTGAATTCTCAAATATACCTCTCTTGTAGGCGTTTCTGGGTGCGGTCCTTACTGGAACAAGTGACGGCTGGCGTTAATAAGCGTAAGCATTGCCGTCTGTGCTTCCCATATGAACTTTTTCACAAATACCGAAATGCTTCATAGTTAGATATGCTCTTATATCGACTGTGCAGCCTCATTCGTTACGGCGTCTCTTGCTGACCTCCTATGAAGCCAGTAGTGGTGGCATTGCATTGTCAGTAATATTTCTTACTGTTTTATTGTTATTGTTTGTTGGTATCATTTTCGCTTTAAGAACTTCCTGCTCCTTTCCGTCAGGATGTTTGAAAGCTAAGCAATAGCACGATTGTGCTAAATATTCAAAGTAGGTTGCATTCTCTTTTACACAATAATATCGAATCTGTATGAAACAGGTACGAAAACTGCACAGGCATGGTTTTTGTAGTCGGTCTGTATAACAGTTTCGAGTACGGGCGCGAATTATTGCGTTACAGCGTATGATCGTTCTAGGCAGTTCTCCCTGCACTCAACACAGGTTGTTTTGCCTTTAGGTTTGCCTCAGTTTGACGTAATTTGGCAGGTGCCGTATTTCATGTGTGAAGAAACTGCAAGAAATGGTACCTGTGCAGCTTTCAGCACCTATGTGTTTAAAAATCGGATAAAAACGACAACCCACATGTATACGTATGTACAGACATGCTTTTTTCTCTCTCTCTTTTCATATCTCAGATGCGGTGAGGGAAACAGAAGGCTCCGAGAAGTAAACGCTTTCGAGGTAGAGAGTGTCATCCAGTCATACCTCCGGCACGCAAACTGAGTGTAATTGAAAGTTGGACGTAGTAAATAAAATTTGCCAGACCACTACACACTGACTCGATTCGGCTGGCACTTTTTTATTACACTCATCATTTGTCCTCATGTGTGTGCTAGTCTGCGTGGCGCTCGAGAAATGCACCGAAATGTACGAAACGCCTGGGACTTGTGCACCGAGCACTGTCTGGTGGTGCGGACACATCAAATAACGGTAGGTACATTAAGGGCCATTAACATCCACGTGACACATTCGTGGGATATTGCTGGGAATGTCCAAAGGGCTACCACTGGGACATGCATATGCCAACCCACGGACATTTCTGGAATGCAGGGGGGATATTGAATATCCATAGAGGAATATCCCTGGGCCGTTTGTGGGATGACGTTTTGTTGTCTGGGATTTGAAAGGAAGTCGCATGGCAAAAAATGTTTAGAGCACACAAACGTAGATTTCTTAACCTCAAATGGCGCATCTTCTTTATACGATGTGACTGCATTCATCCAGATACTCCTCCGATTCTCATCGTTCGGGAACCGGTAGTATGACACCTGCAGAGAGCAAAAAGCGAAGTTGCATTTATCCGCAAAACTGTTGTCAGATTCTGTGACCTACCTTATTCCCGTCTGTATCTCGGTAACCTCGCTGCTTACATCCATTTACGCAACAATGCGAAGGCATTTCGTTACGTTACAGTAGCCGTTCGTGCAAATTTGCCGGTCCGTCCGTTTTGTCCGTGTAATGGCGGCGGATAGAGGAGCTTCGCGAAATGAACGATAGGTGGCGCTTTTATTTTGCATACGATCTATTGGACTCCGCAGTTCCGCCGCCGCCGCAGTCGTTCAAGGCCGTCCGATCCCAGCAGCAACTTCTGCTGGTACCACGCTACCTTTGGCAACCGCGCTCGCAAGTGCACCCCACCATGTTCGTTTGCGGGAAACGGACCGGCCAACAACTGATGGCGACCAGCTCTGTTGGCACCCCTTGTCGCCGCCCATCCCTCTTTTTCATCATGGACCGACTCACAGGCGTCCGGTATCTCGTCGATACCGGCGCCGAAGTTAGCGTCTTTCCTCCTGCACCCGGCGACGAAGCCGAAGACCCTCGAAGCCGCCAACGGCTGTCCCATCCCCACATACGGCGAGCGCTTGGGTACCCTTGACCTTGGTCTCCGTCGAAACTTTCGATGGGTGTTTCTTGTTGCCCAGGTCAAGCATCCCATCATTGGCGCCGATTTTTTGGCACATCATTGCCTTCTCGTCGACATGAGCCGACGCCGCCTTTAGGACACTCAGACGAACCTTACAGTGTATGGCATTCCGTCTTCTCCATCTATGCTAAGTCCCGTACTGGTCCGCCCAGCTCCCAAATCAAGATTTGAAGCTATCGTCCGAAGTTTTCCAAACCTCGCACCGTCCCCCAACACCGAACGCCCAGTCAAGCACGACGTCCAGCATTACATTGCCACGACAGGGCCTCCGGTATACGCACGAGCTCGCCGCCTCGCTCCTGAGAAGCTTCGCGTCGCTCGGCAGGAATTTCAACATATGCTGGACCGCAGACTGATTCGACCGTCATCCAGCACTTGGGCATCTCCACTCCACCTCGTTCCGAAAAAGACCGGAGATTGGCGCCCGTGTGGCGATTATAGAGCCCTGAACAAAGTAACCATCCCAGACCGTTACCCGCTGCCCAATCTCCGAGACTTTGCAGCCAACCTACATGGTGCAACCTGCTTCTCAAAAATCGATCTTGTGCGCGCGTATCATCAAATCCCTGTAGCTCCCGAAGACATCCCCAAAACGGCGATCATCACCCCATTTGGGCTATTTGAGTTCGTTCGCATGCCATTCGGACTCCGCAACGCTGCCCAATCATTTCAGCGTTTTGTCGACCAAGTACTCCGCGGCCTGGATTTCTGCTTCGCATATTTGGACGACATTCTCATCGCAAACACATCCGAAGCAGAGCATGAACAGCACCTCCGGTTGCTCTGCAAACGACTCGACGCTCATGGCATTGTCATTAACATGGCCAAGAGTGAATTTGCAGCCTCACAACTCGACTTTCTCGGCCACCACGTCGACAGGCACGGTATCACCCCTCTACAGTGCAAAGTGGAAGCCATCCAGAAGTTTCCCGCCCCAACCAACCTTCGGCAGCTGCGGGAATTTCTAGGGCTGGTAAATTTTTACCGCCGGTTTATTCCTGGATGTGCGCAGATTTTACAGCCATTGCACGACCTTCTCCGTCACAAAGGCGCGGCAGCCCCTACTTTCACCTGGACGGCCTCTGCCGCCGCTGCATTCGCTGAACTCAAGGACAAGCTATCTCGTGCCACGCTTCTCGTCCACCCGAAACTGGACGCTCCCACAAGCATCATGCTTGATGCGTCGAACACCGCTGTAGGCGCTGTCCTGCAACAACACCTAGAAGGTCAATGGTCCCCGCTCGAGTTCTTCTCTAAATCACTATCACCACGAGAAACCCGCTACAGTACCTTCAGCAGGGAACTCCTCGCTATCTACCTCGCCATCAAGCAGTTCAGATTCTTCGTTGAAGGCCGCCCATTTTTCGTGCTCACAGATCACAAACCGCTCACCTTCGCTCTGTCAACTAATGCAGTTGGTTACTCTCCTCGTGAACTCCGACAACTCGCCTTTATTTCCGAGTTCACTTCAGACATCCGTCACGTTCATGGACGGGACAATGCTGTCGCCGACGCTCTCTCTCGCGTCCACATCAACAGCCTCCACGTTCCTGGCCTCCTCCGAGTCGATTTCGCTGTCATGGCTACCCATCAGGAATGTCAGGAGCTCGCTGACCTACGTTCGTCATCCTCCTTACGTTTCGAAGAACGTTCTGTCCCATATTCAGACACCCGTCTCGTCTGCGACACGTCCACCGGCTCTCCACGACCATTTGTCCCGCACAATTTCCGTCGTCTCATTTTCGACGCCCTTCATTGTCTGTCTCATTCAGGAGTTCTGGCCACTCAAAAGCTCATCACCGCACGATTTGTTTGGTCCAAGATGAACGCCGACATCAGAGCCTGGACACGAGACTGCATTCACTGTCAGCAAACGAAAATTCAGCGCCACACCATCACACCTGTGTCAAGCATACCACTTACCACACGTCGTTTTGACCACATTCATCTGGACCTTGTGGGCCCCTTACCACCATGCAACGGGTTCACGTACCTCCTTACTTGCGTAGACAGGTTCACCCGTTGGCCAGAAACGTTCCCCATACAGGACATCACTGCAGCAGTCGTCGCTCAAGCTTTCGTCGCCGGTTGGATAGCGCGTTTTGGCGTCCCCACCACCATCACTACAGATCGCGGACGTCAGTTCGAGTCTCGTCTATTCGCCGACCTCATGAAGACCCTAGGAATAACTCGAGTACGCACGACTGCCTACCACCCTGCAGTCAACGGGATGGCGGAACGTTTTCACCGTCAGTTGAAAACCTCTCTCCGCGCACACCACTCAACTAGTTGGACCGAGACCTTGCCAATGGTCCTCCTTGGTATTCGGTCCGCCTTGAAGACCGACCTCCAATGCTCGTCAGCCGAATTAGTGTACGGTGACACCCTACGTTTACCCGGCGAATTCTTCCAAAGCTCTTCATCGCGACTCTGCACCGGCCTTCCCTACCCGCTGCAGTACGCCGAGGCCCTCCGTGACACCATGGCCAAACTACGCCCTGGTCCCCCCCCCCTCCGGACACCACCTGCCAACCACGTTTTCGTCAGTCAAGACCTGAAGACGTGCACCCACGTCTTTGTGCGCCGCGATGCCCTCCGGAAGCCCCTCGATCCTCGCTACGATGGCCCTTACCTCGTCGTCAAGCGTAACATCAAGACATACGTCGTCGACGTCGGACGACGTCATCGCTATCGACAGGCTGAAGCCAGCTTACATCGCTGACCCACCACCTCTGGCTACTGTGACCTCGTCAGCCCCTCTGCACCACCCGGTTCCCCCTGCCGCTCCCACCCTGCCATGCAAATCCAGGCGACCTCACGTGCACTGGTCGACCCACGTGGTGACCAGCCACTTTTATCCCAAGGACTCCGTCCAGTCAGAGGGGGGGGGGGGGGGAGCCATGTCGTGACGACGATGGCGACGCGACGACGCAACGCGGCCAGCCTCATCAACATCGCTACCGCGCGCCACGCTCGGCAATCAGTTCCGTTGAGCGCACAGTCCAGACCAGCCGGTCGCGCTGATGCCGAAATAAAAACCCCTCTTCTCTTACGTCGGCCAGGCCTCATTCTTTTCCCTCAGATTTCTCTAACCACTTGGTATTTAACCGCTGCTTTCAGCTGTGTGTTCTGGAAATTTAGGCAGCATCTAGAGTCCCTGCAATGTGTTGCCATGTTTCTCAAAGGACATTAAAAGTCTGTCCTTGGCTGCCTGTGTTTCACTATGGCTCTCAGATACAAACTACCCCATTTCAACACAGTAGAAAACACAGATTTGTAAATAGCATCTGTTGATTGCACTGTACATACCCCCCATATAAAGGATCATAGTGGATACTACATCTTGGGCGATAATGTCAGGAACACAAAAAAGCTAGATTTGAAGCCACTCTTGCGTCGTAGCAGTAGTATTTGTGTGAAGCTACGCAATTCCTGTCCTGCAAATAATTTAAACCATATGTTTCATCTGCCAGCGTGATGATCTCCTGAAAAGCAATTCACACTTGGCCGGAACTACCGGTTCTGAAACCTATCCCTGACATGTGTAGCCATCAGGGAGGAAACCCAAGGGCTGCGGTGGAAAAGACAAACACACACGGGCATGTTCTCACTGTGTATCAGCTGCTCTGTCTACTAAGAAGAACATGTTCCAAATTAATATAACATGGCTTGACATGATACGTCGGCGAACGCTAAGCAATAAAATTAGTAGTTAAATGTACAATTCGTAAACACTTGCCATAACATGACAGTTTCCTTCCTGCATTCATGCGCTACCATTCAACCCACATAAACAGTGTACTGAATTTTTTTATAGCATTACACGTCGTTTGACAGAACTTGAACAAGATTATATAGCACACGATAAAAGTAGAGTGAACATAATGTGCAGAAAAAATGGCTAGTAAGCAAGCGAGCTGGTGAAGATGATGAATATGTAAAACCCCGAGACTAGGGAACACAAAGGGACGTGTTTGTGTCTGTCCCTTCGTGTTCCCCAGTCTTGGGGTTTTACATTGTAGCAGCACTAGTGCCATCGGATGATGGCAGCTCAGTTTGAACGTGAGTGCGCAGAGCGCGATTAAACCAGTTGTTCTCCACCAGTCACCGGGTACGGTTGGCAGTCGTTTCCTGCGCCACATTTGGTGAATGTGCAGCTTTCCATTCACGCTTAATGGCCATAGCAGTAATGCATGAAGGCCACTGCTAAGTTGTGTTGAGAAACACCACTTTATGTTTGCCATGTCTAAATGAAACGTACCTGACCTGATCCAAATTAACCGTTCTGAGTCTGGAACACACAAAGAGAAAAACGCAACACACGCCACAACATTAACAGATAGGCAAATGAGCTGTGGCAAGCTCCACCTTGGGACAAAGTCAACAAGTAATTCACTAAAAGTAAATAAGCGCCTTAAATGTAACATCTCTGACTGGTAGCACGACGGTCCACGTTCAATACCTGGTGCTAGCACTGACTGGCTTTTTCATGAATTATTTGTTGAAGTTTCGATGTGCTTGAGAACCATTCGTCAACCATTGTATCCTCATGAGGTGATGAGGGTTTGTCATCCCAAAGGGACTCCCTTTCTGGCATGTGTCCTTATGGATGCTCATCACTGCAGAAAAAAAAAAGAAAAAAAGAAAAAGTATTTAATGACAAGAAATGGATAGTCGTATTTACTGTATAATGATTGTGCACAACAGAAAGAAGACTTTCGCACAGAAGGCTGTACTTCTTGAGGTCTAACATCAAGTTACAAAATTCCAGAATATATAAGACATGTAAGGTAGAGAACAAGTAGAGTTATTGAGTTGTCGAGTTAAGTTGAGGGGGAAGTTGTACCCCTTTTTATTTTATTATATATGATTGTATAATTATTTTTATGTCTGTACCAACCCTCGCTCTCTACATTACAACATGTTTTATATATTCTGGGATTTTGTAACTTCATGTTAGACATTAACAAGAGCAGCCTTGTGCACGAAAGTCTCGTCTCATTAAAATGTAGATGCTGTCAACAGTATTCTTTTTGTTGTGAATCTCTATCGCAGCATACCTGCACATTGCTGTTCTACGTACTGCGACTTTGCAGTAAGAGTATGGACTTTGGGTAAAAACACTACACAGCACTGCTCAGGTATTTTTGTCTATCGAACAGTATGTATGTATGCAGTATGCACACAGTATTTGTGTACCGGACCCACTAAAAATGTAATGAATGTGGCATTGCCCACGGTAATGCACCAAGCTCAACACAATTATTGTAGAATCCAGGTATTTTAGCTTACATATCAATCCCATTCATTATCATTAACATATTTGTTGTTGTTGTTGTTGTCAATCCAGTACCACATCCAGTGTGAAGTTGTGACAAATAAATAGTTTCCATTTTTCTTAGCTCTCAGAACAAGGTCATTCCACGGGGAATAGTCCAAGGTTGTCGATCGACCATCACCAATATTTTTTTTAAAAAATAGGGTGTGTGGGGGACACTGTCAGATTAATCGTACCGAATGTCCCAACTCGAAATATTGATTCCATGCGTTTTTAGAGCACCTCAGAGTTTCCGCCAGGCGACAAAACCATAAAACAGGTTTCCGTCCTCTTTTCGCGCGTGCTTGCTTCTATATACGAACCAATGTGGTTTTTATGTCACCCGAGGATTATGCAGCATAAGTTAAGCAGGGCATGCGAAATAACTCTCTCCCTCGCCCTCTAAAGTCGGGCCCAAATGTCGCCGCCTGTGCAACTTTTGTGATTTTATTCCGCGTTCCATGCTTACCTTGTTGAAAAAGTAGTTACGGCTCCCTGTTTATTAGCACATGGGGTACGTTAACAAAAATTTTCGCATGTCTGGGATATACACTTGTTCTGTGAGAACCGTTGGAAAGTGACGCACATCAAAACTTTGCATTTTACAGAAGAAGATTTCGGAATGTGGCAGAACACTTAAAAATCGACGACCTACGTCATTCGATAGCACAATGCTTCAGCTACAACATATCAAAAATCTGGAGAATTACTTTTTGACAAACGCGAGAAACAAATTTTTTCTCGGCCTTGGTTTGCTTGGCATTGGGTGCGGAGAAGCACCATTCCAGGCACATTGTGGTATGACGCGTCGTTAAGCAGAGACCCTTTAACAGGTTCGTTTCATATGCTTGGTACTACTGTCTTCCTGGGTTTTTCGGCGGTTCGTCTTTTATTTACACTTGTGACGTGTATGCTTCTGCGTCACATTAAAAGAGGAAAAAAGTAAAACCACAAAGTGTCGTGCCCAAAACACGCCGTGTTAACGCTCAGCACCGCTATTGTTGTTCTTAGGCCCCTTGCATACCGGGAAAGCTTTCCTCTCAGAAGAAAAGGACGTTCGCTTCGCCGCGATTCTGCCCTGAGAAATTGGTTCGAAGTGATGGAACTTCCTTGTCCCAGGCAATGCAATGCGGCGGCTGTGTCTTTCGGCAAGGATGGTCCTTTCTGCTGCAACTTCGTCCTTTGATACCCACAGGCAATTTATGCTCAGCGCGTCCTTTGCCCACATATACAGGTCCCTTGGTGTTAGGATCTGCCCCTCCTGCGGCCACTGGAGACTGGCTTTGGCAGCGAGCCTTTTAACAGTTCCTCCTACTCCGTCGCACGGCCCCTTGCCGTGTGATGTTGCGTAGAAGTTCTAGCAAGCGCTAACACCAAAGTGCTCTTTGTGGTAGCACATGTCAAGAAAGCTTTTCTAATTTTTGTATTGCGCAGCACAACCATCTGTGAAGTAATGCACTTTTGTGACCTCAGGGTGCATACGAAGGAATGAGTCTAAGAAGGCTCTTTGAAATTCGTGCACTTCGACATTTGTATGCTAGAGGCAGTCGGAAACTATCACGTAGGATTCCACGTTTAAGTTAGGACACTGGGGCTGTCGAGTGTACACAACTATAGGGTGCACTGTTGCCTGCGACTCATCCCAGTAGAACGACTGAGGAGAGCACTCTCTTTTGTTAGCGTTCTCCATGTGCTAGAAAATGTCGAATCCTACGTGATAGTTTCCGACTGCCTCCAACATACAAATGTCGCATGCGACATTTGTATGTTGGAGGCAGTCGGCAGTGCGTGCACTGCAGTGCACGCATTTCAAAGAGCCTTCTTAGATTCATTCCTTCGTATGCACCCTGAGGTCACAAAAGTGCATTACTGGAACATCACTGGAACATTACATTGCTGGAACTTCTACGCAACGTCACACGGCAAGGGGCCGTGCGAAGACCGCATGCCCAGAGAGCTGGTGGGAAACCATCAGTCTGGCATTTCCTTGACCATAAAAGTGCTAAAGGGGACGAATACAGACGGCAAAACGCAGAGCACTCTAGAGAACGTAGTGGTCTATGTTGCGTCATTTGTGTTAGTCTGTTTTAGCGCTCTTATTGTCAAGGAAATGTACCAATAGGTCCAAATGGATCTTTAAGTGGCAACTATTGCGTTAGCCAGTCAATAGCTAGAGCAACGGCGTCCGTGCCGACTGTCGAGGATGCATGCAAGCGCACGCCCCGCCTAAGAAGGGCAAAGGTACTGGACCTAACTGACTAATACACATCCCCCAACACCACAACGTACAGCAGTGTCTGTGGGTCTTACGAATACGCGGGCTTTCCGAAACGACGGGACAGCTGAATGGTTAATCATTGAAAACTGTACTGCTCAAAATGCTTAGAGACCAACATAATTTTTACAATAATGTCTAGCAATTGTAATAGTATTGTTATTCCTGAACTTCTCTCAGCATGTGGTTTAGTCTGCGTACCATCTTGCCTGATTCTATGGACAAGAATTTGAGGAAGTTCAAGGAACAAACAAGTCACACACACACACAAAGACACTACACCTAGTGTTCTGACATTGGCTACACACACACACAGTCTGATACACTCACCGATCAAGTTTTCCTGCTGCTCAAACCTGCGCCCTTGTTTTCTTTTTCTAAAGCCTGTACTTGCTCGCTATGAGTGCAACATCTCTGTTGTGCCTGATGCTGCAATAGAATGGAAGTGCAGGGTGCAACAACATTTATGCAAAAAGCAAGTGCTAGCCGGTGTGGTCGTAACCCTAGTAACTGCGATTTTTTAGTCACACGTGGCACGAAGAAGCACTAATGCTTTCATTAGCACGGTCTTTTTAAGTGCAGCTTACCGATTGTGATGAGTGCGAAGTTGCACGTATAGCGAGTTTGTTCCTTTTCCGCTCAAGTTTGGCTGCGTCACCTGTAAATTGATAAATGTCATTATCCCTTTAAGTACGCGTAGCTTCGGCATTGCCAAAGCAAGACCAAAAGTCTCATGTCTCAGACTTACAAATCAAATTTAATAATCAATGGCAAATCAACTGCATCGTGATGCGGAAATAACATTACTTACCGGCGTGGATCAAATAAGCTCTGGCGGGTTCTGCGTCAGCTTTCCACCGGATGTCAAAACACTTTCCCACATAGATATCGACCAACGTCGGATCTTTCATGATGGCGGAAGCTGTGGCGACATCAATCATGGCCCGGGGTGGACGTCCCAAGCGTCAGTATCTTCCCACCTCACGAGGATATGTGACATGTCACAAGTTCGCACTTGGCACAAACAACCAAACTAGGAACAGCCACTAAAACTTCCAACACGTCTCTACACACAAGTACTTTTGTGAACAGGCCCGACACGCACAACACGCTACGCGTTCCCACTCGGGCAGCCAGAAAAAGAGCGGATTGCTTTGGCTTGGTTTGACTCGTATCTACGACAGTGTGTCACAGCGGCGGCAGCATGAATCTCCCGAAACATAACAAACCTACGATAACACAATATAAGTATTAAATATGCATCCAATAAAATTGCGTTTTAGGCTATTCAAATAATTTGTTTCTGGCTAATGCGATTACCGATACGTTTTTCTGAGGTGACGCAACGGCATCGTTTCCGCTGCATGTCGGCGATGTCCGGTCGCCACTGCTAGTATGCGGTGTGAGAGGTATTGTAATATATTGTGGTGTAAGTACCATATTACCCCACACGTTGTTCCCGCAATGCCGAAAAGGTACCGCGAGTGGATGTTAAAGAGATAATGTTGCAAAACCTCGCACGACAAAAATAAGGCATGCGACTAAAGTGGCCCAAATCAACGCCGATCATGAACAAGATAATGTCGAAGTGGCACCGCACAGAAGCTGCGTGTCCGTAAGAGGTTCACTGGAAGATGCTGCGACACAGGAGAATGTCACTTCATCCGGGAATAATGCTCGTAGCGACGTCCAGAACGACGCGCCCTACGATCTATCAAGTGATGATGAACGTCCTTTTGACAACTCTATACAAGAGATTGTTAACGTGAGTAGAGTGCTTACCAGCTAGCTTGTTTTTAATTACTTTCTTCATTGTAGTTAAACTCGGCCTGCGCACGAGACGTTGACCTCCGCCTGGTTGACGTAGCAAAGTAGTTATATGACACCCGGGCTGTCATTTCAGTGCTCTGTGCTGGGCTCTGGTCATCATTTTCCGGGGTTAGTTGCACTGGGTCTCGAGATTACCTCTAACACCAGCACTAAATACAGTGGGTGTATTTAGGATCACCCAACCTTAGGGTGTAGGCTCTACACTAAGAAAGGTGTTCATTATGAAGCACCATTTGAACACTGAAAGCGGTGTAAAAAAGTTTACTGTGTCGATGAATAATGCTTAGGGTTCTTCGTTTTCGGGTTAAACCCGATTTTTCATGATAGTTCCACACCGAACAACTTTTCAAGAATTCGGGTAAAACCCGATATCTACCCGAAATTCTTGCGGCCCTTCAAATTGTCGTTCTCGGTAAACCGTTGGAAAAGTGAATCATAATATCAGCAAAGAGAGCTATTTATGACAACCTGTTTGTCCTCCTTTTATGATCCCCTCCTGCAGAAGTCAAAGAAGAGCTTTTATGGAACTCAGGCAAGTGTTTGAATACCGCGGTCGTTCACTCCCCCAGTTCAAAGCGGAAATATAGCAATTCTTGTTTCTCGTCCCACTGTCACAGCAGTGGCTTGTTTCATATGCCTTTCTTTTCACCTGCAAATTTCCTGGTGACATAGCAAACAGAAATCATAGCGCCCGATTTCTCCCCGGATTCTCGTGTGTAAATAGCTCCCGATTTTTCCCTCCCGAATTTAAAAAAATCATAACACCCGAAAACGAAGAACCCTAATAATTCTACATAATACAGCACCATGAGTTTTCATGAGTGCCATTGCACGCATCACAATTGCGTGTTTTGGTATAATTGCTGATATTGATTTTGTCATGTCTTGCAGGACGAAGCGTTGTATACGGGATCACGCATAAGTGTTGGCGAAAGTAGGATGCTAATCCTGGGGCACAGCCTGCGTCACAATTCAACTAAAGAACGCACGGAGAGCCTGTTGCAACTGATACAAGCTCACTTGGCAGCAGAAGTAGCTATTGCAACATCGAAGTACCTGTTCTTCAAGCAGTTTGTGAGTGCAGGGGAAACGGCAATATACCATTTTTATTGCCCAAGCTGCCTTTCGTACCTTGCCAAGAACGAAGACGAGAACATTGTGCATTGGGACGTGTGCTCATCTGATCACAATATAGAAAGCTTCATGAAAGATGAAAGTTACTTTATGACATTCAGCATCAGTGCAAGGATTGGGGTGAGAATGAGGAGCACCCAAGACAGTCTTGTTACTTTGTAATTTCCTGAGCTTTACAAAAAAGTTTCAGCACCTTTTTCTCTAAATTTTTTTAATAGGGGTTCAGATGTCTTATGCAGCCCTTGAAAAAAGGCTGACGAGGTATGGGTGAAATGTCGCCCTTAGGAGTGTACAGGTCCCTGATCCCTGTACTAAAGCCTGCGCAAGATTTGCAGTGCTCCTTTAAAAGCAAATTTCTCAGTATATATTTCGCCCTAGTTAGCACAAACAGCCTTTTGTTGTTCTTGTACTCAGAAATTGCTGTAGTTAACCCCCTTTTGTGTGGCTAGACATATATTTGGCAGACTAAACAATGATTCAATGACTGCTTTTTGCAGCACTGGTTCAAGGTGCGGTCAGAACATTCCTTACAGTGCAAGTCTTGCCCAGGCAGTAATTGTGTATGCATTTAACCAAAGGTTTTTGGCCGACATAAATCAGAACTGAGAAGGAGGGAATTGAAAACCTTTACAGAAGAAGCCACAAATAGCAGCATCAGCCAGCGAAGTATGTTCCTCTCAACAAGCAAAACAAAATTGCTTAGGAACGATTTGCGAGGCCCTCTCTGGGCTGGCAGATGAAAAAAATGTGCTTGCAGTTAAATAATTTGTATGCCTGTAATGTACATGCTTAACTTAACTTGGTGCTGTCTTACTGCAGTAATTCTTAATTTAGGAGGAAGAGTGCCAACTACAAATAGACCAAGAGAATGGAATGGCACTTGTGGAAGGCACAGAAAGCATCAATTGCCCATTCTACATCGAACAGTATGTGTGCCAACGTTTTTTTTCTTCACTTCACTTCTTGTGGCAAATTAGTCAGATGGGTTGCATCTAAACGTTTTGCAACCTTATTTTTCTCTCCTTACACCTGTGTTTCTCTGGGCTCTGCAAGAATCAGTGCAAATAAAAAGAGTAATTTGATATAAAGTACCTATCTGTGCTTTACAGGTATTTTCTGGTAATGCTTCGCAGTAAGTATAGTTAGCCAATATTACTGTTCAACACAGAAGCAATATCGTCATTCTGCTCATATAGGTTATGCACCCCGTTAGTCACTGATAACTTATATCGCCTTGTATCACACTTATATGCCTGTCACACGGGATAATTTAGTGTCATTTTCGTGTAGTGCACTTCAACCAGCGAATATCACTTTCACTACGTGCTTGATACACGGCTTAAGTGTCACTTATGTAGTGATGGCAATTACGATAGATAAGAATAAACGGCGGCAAAATTTTTAGGTGTTCGCCACAGTACTTACCCAGAATGTTTCTTTTCGATTTATAAACACTTCCTGCTAATCTTCTTTCAACAATAAACAAATTTCCCTCAAACATGGGCCACAAAAAAAATGGCCGCCACAGGATCGCCGAGACCGCGAAGTGTTTAAACACTTGTTTAAAAATATTGTGGTGTCGGGACCCCTTGCTTTTCTTGATATTTTTACCTGTACCACAAAGCCTGTCATCGAGGCTACACACTTTGTGAACCGAAAAGAATTGAGGTGAGTTTGGGGAACTCACCAAATCGTTAGTGCACTTTCTGCCGAGTGTCACTAAAATATGTCGCGTGACAGCGCACGAATGACACTAAGTGCAAGTGTCACTCGCTGAAAATGACAATAAATTAGTCCGTCTGACAGGGTTATTATTCTCCCTGGTATGTTGGGGCTGTTTTCAACACCATAGCTAGTGGGGTCCACTATTATCAACATCAGCACAACTGACGTTATCCAGAAAGATGTTTATTAGTCTTCTCTTTTTTTATGGAAGGGAAAAGGAAAAAGGGAAGAGGAAACACACCATAATCCCACCTTACTTCCAATCATGTAATTCCAATCATGTAATACTGTGTTTGAGACTTCGTGTTGTGTCTGTCCCTTCGTGTTCCCTAGTCTCGAGGTTTTTACATTATGCATCATCTTCACCAGCTCGCTTGCTTCTTAGCCAGTTTTTCAATGTAATAACTGTTCACTTGTCTCCATAGGGGTACTACAGCAGACGACGACGGTAACGCATACTGCCTTCCACAGTTTGGCGTGTCGGCAATCGGAAATGGGGAAGCCCTGAAGTCATCTGTTCACAGCAAAATTATTGATATTCTGTATCAGTCTATGGTCAACCACACCATGTAAGTAAGGCATCGTTACTGCATGTTTATGTGAACAACTACAGTCCCGATGTTTCTTTCTCTAGCTACCCTTCCAAGAAATTCTACTTCAAAGTTGTCAACTTTCTGTTATTGCAATATCCGTCCCTCGCTGATGCAACTGGAACAGGCTATGTAAGTCTTCAAATTTCTAGGGTACTTGCTGGTATGTCTAGCATTTCAAAGTTCGCATTTGTGGAGATATTAGAATATGTGGAAATGTTATGGTGTTATACATTGCGTGTCACAATATTTTTGGGAGCTTGAAATAATCAAACGGCTAGAGGCGATAAAAGTTGATGCTCGCAGATGATCACGCCAACACACGGACTTCACACGAATGATTATGACTCATCACACTCTCGCGATCACGATATCCACACGCAATATAAGTTATGGCATATTAGTGCACTCATGAGATAATGTGAAAAACCACACCCAGAAATGTACAACTGAGTTACCTGATATCAAAACTTGTTTGTGGCGCGACCTTTACCACTGAATGCCATGCAGGGGCGGTGTTCGAATGAATGTATCTCTTCCTTAGGCATATATGTTCCATGAACGATCGACCACGTACGGTTCCGAACCTTCGTAGACAGCTTAGGAACATGATAATTCTTCTATTTTGCTTTATTTCGAAAAGCCCTATTGCCAATTATAGCTGCATGAACACGACAAGGCAAATAAAATTTGGTGCATAATACAAAAGTCACTAGTGTGTACTAGAAAGGTGCAGGAAAGAACTGCTGAACAATTTTAAATGCCATTGCATACAGGTTAGGTCAGTAGGTACAGGGGTTCTGGTTTTCGATATTGAGCGAAAAGCAGCATAGATAAACGTAGACTGCCACAATCTTCACACGGTGGATGGAAATGATTTGTACACCATTAATCTCTGCAATGAGCGCTTCAACTTGCTCAGTTTTATTTCCTTTGGCTTCATGTGGAAGTAGAATGAACGGAAGAAGTGAAATCATTTAAAAAAAAGTTAACAAATGCACCCCCACCTGTCACAGGGTCAAATTACAAGGGCTATGTTTAGGATATGCCCAGGTTAGTCCTGCATCACCAAGAAGCGGCATATCTACAGCCTGGAGCAATGCATTCACTATGTACATTGGACAGTCCATTCCACCAACTGCCTTCCATTTTAAAACGTGACCATCAAAAGCTAGCGACAGGTAGTGGCCGGGCAAAATAATCACCGATCAGGTCCAATTTTGCACGCTGAACATGTGCAAAACCAGAATCAAACACCACAAATCCTACCAGTAACCTAAGAATCAGTGCACACGCATGTCATTTCAGGCTCACTTCACAAGGATAGTGGGCCACAAATCACCAAACGAAGTTCCCCACACATCGTTGTGTACATTGTTGCTGACTGCAGCAAATAATCAAATACAAACACACGGGTAAAGGGGACGGTTTGGCAAAATTGTGATGGATACGCTTACGTGCCTGAAAAAAAGTAAATAAAAAATAACTGAAATGTGTGAGTAAGCGGCATGTGTGGTTGCAATACTGAAACACAGTACCCCATTGGTTAATTTTACAGCGTGCTCTCTTACCTCTGTCAGGGAAAAATAGAAATAAAGATACACTATTGCAAAACGTTCCAGAAAGCAAACGCGAATGTGCAGCAGCAATTTGAACATCAACGTCAGACTGCCGTAACGACGCAAGGGCAGTGATCGCAGACTCACGCGATAATGACGTTGAAGCGAACGGTTTCGGTCGAAGTTATACACAGTGGTTCCCATTAGTAACGCCGAGAGACTCGTCAGCATAAGTGCACTAAGCAAGCTCACGATATCTGAGTGCAGCATGACTGTGATCACAATAATAGCGGTCCTTCGCATTTCCATGCCAATGCGATGGCAGTTTATTGCAGAGGTGGTGCCACACGGTGTGAGAACACATGAGACTCACACAGTCGCAATTGTGATTGTGCATATCGTGAGTTATCGCAATCGTGAGTTATTTTGCCAACCTCTGGTTATATATGACTATTTCCGACGAAGTGCTGTGAGTATTAAATGCAGGTGTCTGTGAACTTCAATAGTTAATTATCCTACAGTGGATGTTTGTTGAAGACTCCCTGGTACGAAGTATATATGGGGTGATTTTTTATACACTTTCAGGTTTGAACTTTGAAACCTTGAAATGGACACGTTCCCTAAATATTCAACCTCCCTAATTTCACTGAAATGTTCCGAAACTGCACGTAAAGTGGCTGTGACACAGTGCAAAGAATACATCTACCTGCTTACCATAGCCTCACATCTGCTATTGGCCACATACACATCATATTGCCGCAGCAAAAAAATAAAAAAATTCTGACAAACAGCAGATACCGCAGCGTCGACTTATAATAACTTCATGTCCTTGCTATCCTAGAAAAAGCTGTAATTGAAACGTTCATAATTTGATTTGAATTAATCTCAGGAATTACAATTTTAAAACATCCAGTACAAGTTCGACAGGACGTTTTACTCCCCTGCAATAAGTTCTTTGAGATACCTATCATAGATGTGATATAACAATTCGGCTAAAGGTATAATATGCCAGCATGCTAGCAACGTATCCAGCTATCTGCATGCTGTAGAACAGGGGGGTTACACTTCTAGCGACACAGTACCAGCAACTGTAATTTTTTGTGTGTATCTTGAACACGATATGCTTTTCCGATTACAAACTTTTGTCTGTAGCTCAGTTACTGTTTTCAGTACGTTTCACTCTTTTATTTTTGCAAGCACAATTTTCAGTGGTTTCAAAGGCTAAGGCCTGAGAATCGCTTGTGGCGATGAACCTCCCCACTCTCCAAAGCCAAAATAAAGTTGTTGTTGTCTCCACACACAATAATGTATTTTGTGGGAACGACAAAAAGAAGAAAGAAAAGAGAGAGAGAGAGAACACTTTTACTACTTCAGTGGCTGCTTGTTCTTTTATTATTTTTATCTTATTTTTCTTTTTATGTGTACTTATTTATCTTTTTCCTTCTTTTCTCAAAAAATCTACGATAGCTATATACCAAGATGCCGTTTTTGCAGTCTCGGCAAACAGGAATGGCGGGCAATTTGTCCAAGATATTTTGTAAATGTAGTTCAATTAGGCTTTGTAACATATTTTATTAACCTATTTGTTTCGTTTTAATTAACTTGTTTATTAATTTTGGACAAAAGACAACTTTTTAGTTATGTCTTTGTAACAAAATAACAGCACTGCTTAAGTGGACATGATGAAAAAGATACTACATATCGTGTGGAGGTATTCTAGATGATGATGATGATGATTTTGGCGCAAAAGCTACTAGGGCTATAATGCGCAAAACAACAAGGTAATGTGATGAACCCAGTTAAAAATTGAAATGCTCATATTAAAACAACTTTGCTAGTGGTGGCTTAAAAAAAAACATGAAAGGGTAAGAAAAGAGCTGACTGTAAAATTCGGTTTGTTAAGATATCCGATGTTCTTTAAAAATTTATGCACTGCAGTAAAAGGTACAATAGCCTCATCACCTAGCAAAAGAGCTGGATGAAGAGGCAAAGAGGAACGATAAAACTCAGTGAAATGACGCTGACGATAACTTTCATGCAATGGGCACGTAACTAGAATGTGTTGGACAGAAAGGGGCTCCCCGCAGCGCACGCACTCAGGTGGGTACTCCCCACGTAGCAAAAACCCGTGAGTCATGTATGTGTGTCCAACCCTTAACCTGCACCTTAAGACATCGTGTAACCTGTTTTCAAGACTTTGTGAGCGATTTCCTGTTTGAGGCTTCACCAAGTGTAGCTTATTCTGCTCTTGTGTGCTCCAAAATTGCTGCCATTTCATGTTGACAGCATTCATCAAAAATAACATGAGGTCTTGAACAGGGACATCAAAGACTGTTATGTCAGCTGAAAGTGCAGCTGCAGCTGCACGATCCGCATTTTCGTTACCCTGTATGCCCACGTGGCTTGGCACCCAGCAAAGGGTTAAACGATAGCCCCTGTTAGTTATTGTATTAGCTAGACGTCGTGCTCGCTGCACAATAATTTTTTTGTTTTGTTTTTTGGACTGAACATATTGCCTGCAAAGAGCTGAGGGAATCTGTATAGATGGCGGATGACACAATGCTATGTTGTAAAATGTAGTTGAGTGTTATGATGATCGCATAAACCTCTGCACTGAATATCGACATGACTTTGTGTAAACGGTGAGTTATTGTGACTGTCCCAGTTATCATGGCCCAAGATACACCAGCCATAGTCTTCGATCCGTCCGTGTAGTACGCCACGTGCTTTCCAAAGCTTTCTCTTAAACCCTCGAACTCCTGCTGCAGCACAGCCGTGGCGGTATCGCTTGTTCTGTACTTGGTCAGTGAAGAGTTGGAATGTGGTGGTGGTGGTTGCCATGGAGGCAGGCTCCCACCAGATTGCAAAAAGCGGCGTGTTGTAGTGGGCAAAATCATAAAATTCAACTTCTCGTAAGACTCGCATGCTAAAAGGAGGAACGACTGAAGGCATGTTTAAGAACAGTTGTTCAAAAGGCGTCCTTGTAACGCATGAGAGCGCCGCAATTGTGCATGTTGTGGTAGACCTAGGAATTTACATTCTGTCCCTACAACAAGATCACTGCCGTTCATTTTAAGTGATGGCTCGGGAGACATTCCTCGAACTCTTGAAAATGGCACACATCCGGTCTTGTCTGGGGAGAATTTAAAGCCATTTTCACTGGACGATTTAGTTAGCCTGTTAATTGTGAGCTGCAGCTGTCTTTCGCACATAGCTAGGTTGCAGGAAGAATAAGATATTTGGACATCATCAACATAGAGCGAGTACTTGACTGAGGTGGGTATAACCTTAGCGATAGAGTTCATTTTAAGAATAAATAGAGTAACGCTCAAAACAGATCCTTGAGGAACACCATTCTCCTGTACAAAAGGACGCGAAAGGGTTGTGCCGAGTTGGACCCTGAACGATCTTCCTTGATGGAAGCCGGCGATGCAGTGGAACATACGACCACGTATTCCACATGAATGCAAATCAAGCAAGATTCCATATCGCCATGCGGTATCATACGCCTTTTCGAGGTCGAAAAAAACAGACACACAATGTCGTTTTCGTACAAAGGCTTCGCGTATGAATGTTTCTAAACGAACAAAACGATCCGTAGTGGAACACCCCGTCCGAAATCCGCACTGATATTGGTCAATACAGTCATTTTCCTCAAGATAGTGTATGAGACGGTTATTCACCATTCGCTCAAAAGTCTTCCCGAGACAACTTGTGAGTGCTACAGGCCTATAGTTTGATGGATTTGATGCATCTTTTCCTGGTTTTAAAAGCGGGATAACGGTTGCAATCTTCCAGCGAGAAGGGATATGTCCCCTTTGCCATATAGTATTAAAGAAATCAAGAAGACTTTCCAGAGAAGTGTTTGACAAATGCTGTAGCATGGAGTAAGTTATTCCATCTGGTCCAGGGGCTGTGATTTTTGATGATGACATTGCCCTTAACAATTCTATCATTGTAAAAGGCATATTGTAAGAATACTTGTCGTAAGCTCCACTAGGAAAATTCTGTTTCTCCTTCTGTTGTTTGATTTTTAAGAAGTCGCTAATGCAAGGAGCTCGAAACCCCCTGAAAATGCTCACCAAGAGCATTGGCCTGTTCATCCATGTTCTGACACGTTGTGCCATTTATTTGTAACAATGGGACAGTAAAGCTGGCATATTCACCCTTGATTTTCCTGGGTCTGTCCCATACAGTTTTTGACGGAGTCTTCGTACTTAAAGAGGATACAAAATCTCTCCACGATTCACATTTAGCTTCTCTTCGTATCCGCCTTGCTTTAGCCCTGGCTTTTTTAAATAGAATTAAATTTGTTGTTGTACGGTATCTTCGAAAGTTACCCCATGCACGGTTTTGTTCTTTACGAGCTGCCTCGCAATCACTCGTCAACCAAGGCTTTGGGCACTTCCGCTATTTTAATCACTAATTGTACACATTACGTATTTCTTTTGATTCCATGTGGACCTTCCTGTTACACCCTGTGTAATATATTCTGGAGTAGACCTGCTAAGCGTAAACGAAATGCACCTGCACGTTGACCGGCAGATTCTGTTTAGGGTCATTAACGCAGAGGAGGGAATAGCAGCGATCATGTCTGCATACTTTCTTTTTAATATTGCATATGCAAAAAATGCGTTTAACACCATATGTGTGTTGGAGAGATTGTGCCTCTCTGCCACAACGACCTGCATGAGGGCTCCTGCAATCAAGTTTGTGAATACGTATCAAAAGTGAGTGGGAGTCCCCACAGAAGAAAATAAATGTGTTGTGTTATTGACTATTCCAGGGCTATAGTCACTTTCAGGAAGAGCTTGAGCGCGATGCCCCAATTCACGGAACGCAAGAGCAGCATGCGTTTTATTAGAGCAGCTAGCTAAGCTCTAAATGTCTAGCTAGATAGGATACTCACACTTGCAAACTCAGGTTGCAGTGTGTTCCGTGAATTTTGGGAGCAAGCTTTTTTTTCTGAACCTGCCATTTTTGGGGACAATACACCAAATAAACACCCTTTTTGTGGGAGTAATATGCGACACCCCTGTTACACCCATCATTGGGGTGTAGGATTTACACTCATAAGGGTGTGAGTTATCTAACGCCCATTTTACACTCATAGGGATGTAAAAAATTTACTGTGAGCAACACAAAACACCGTGCGTGGTTCTCTCCGTGCCCGTACCACTGTTCCCGTCGTCCTCCGCCGTTTAAGGCGTTGATACCGGTCTACAACGGACTTATTCTGATGTTTGCCGTAGACGAAAACTGTTGGCACATACACACTAAATTTTTTTACACCCCTTTCAGTATAAAGTGGGTGTACCATAACTCACGCCCCTTTGAGTGGAGAAGTTTGAAGGTGTAATGAAATACACCAACCTCTCAGGGTGTACTTCACAACACCTTCGCAGTTTTACACCGAAAAGGGCGTGAGTTATGGTACACCCACTCTACCTGTGAAAGGGTGTATCTGCATTGTGGGTGTAAGGCTTGTTGATCTACAGGTTTTCCTCCAGGGGAGACATGCCTATGCTGTTTCGGTCTCCTGGGGGTTTTTTCTGAGACCGAAACAGTCCAGGTATATCTCCCCCGGAGGAAAACCTGTAGATCAACAAGCCACACACCTGCAACATAGATGTCAAGACGGGGAGGAAGAAGAGAGTGGAGAACTGGCTATTGGGTATACCCAACAGCAAATTAGTTCGGTTCTGCGTAACTCAGGACTCAACAGGCTGTTCCTTGTCCTCTTATTCGTGCATACTAATTCACCTGAAAAACAATCCAGAATTTTAATGAACACTTGTATTTATTTAACAAAGGTACATATTTGGCTACATGTTGAAGCACCATATACAGCAGACTACATGTTGAAGCACCATATACAGCAGACAACCTCCACTACAGGTATCTACAAGTAAATAGTTCAGCATACACGGGGGGGGGGGCAAAAAAATTTTTTAAAAGAGAGAAAACGGGACTCTCCTCTGTGCAGTTGACCGAGGGAGTGGGAGGTCCCAGCTACCACTTCTCCTTTCTTATATCCTTAAATGGTTTTCTTTTGCCCAGTTTCTTTTGGATCCCCCTTGTACCTTTTCCCCTGCACCCTTGTCTCATTTGGCACATTTATTTAAAAATGTTATAGCTACTGGTCTCAGACGAGTGATAGCCAGACGCATGCACAATCTCTCTAAAATGCATGCTGAATTAAAGGCTCCTTTAGGGTACAAAATGTGGAATATGAAAAATGATGCCATTAGAGCTGCAACTCCTTCTTCTGCATTAGCCACCCTGAACAGCCGCAGTCTATCAACATAGAGGAATAGTTCTTGTGCTCTACAAAGGTCCTCTCCACTATAAGTGATACACGGTGTCACAGGAATGGCCATCTGAACAGAAAACAGTGAATTTAGTTGAACTCATAAACAGAAAAGCCGACTTGGATACAATACAGAAGCAGTAGTCAGGTTAAGTAAATGTAAATGTTCTGTAAATGTAGTTTGTCCACTGACAGCAGAGCAACCGTAACAATGAGATGCCCTCTCATCCCCTCTGCAAGCTGGGTCATTCCAGGCCAAATCAACCAAAGGTCGTGCTCGACCCCCCTCAGTTTTGGTTCAAAAAATTATCATGTACTTCTTACTGCAAATAAAGATAGTTTCCCAAGTTTTACTCGACTATGCTGTACCGCTGTCGATTTAGGCAGGGACAAAGTATGTCAGAATCGCGAAAACCATGCTGCGAAAAAACTGACCTAGTGAGCAGGGTTTTGCGTCTAGGTTGACGTTAATGACATAGAATGAAAGAGCGTGGCTCTAACGTTCTGACAATATCAAGTTCTTCCATCGTGGTTCGTTCTCAGCCTGCGAGAGAGAGCTGCTTTTTGGCGCTATTTCTTACAAGTTTGCGCCTTGCTAAGGGCACCTTTTGCACAAGCTGGAAGGGCCAAAAAAGTTCAGCGTATTCTGGACCTTCCATATTTCAAAATCACATGTTTTGAAGACTGAGCACGTAATACTTTTTGCCACATTTAATCTAAAATGTCGTACTTTTGGCAAAGTTGGCTGTGTTCAACGCCATTTTTGAAAACGAAGCGGTCGTCCGAGAACAATTCAAATGGGTGGAGATGACAGATGACAGAAAAAGCAGCTCTGCCTCAGAGGCTAAAAATTGACCACGACAGAAGAACTTGATATTGTCAGAATGTTAGAGTCACGCTCTTTCATTCTACGTCACTAACGTCAACCTAGATGGAAAACCCTGCTCACTAGGTCACTTTTTTCGCAGCATGGTTTTCGCAATTCTGACGAACTTTGTTCCCGCCTAAGTTGACAACGGTTCAACATAGTCCAGTAAAACTTGGGAAACTGTCTTTATTTGTAGTAAAGAGTCAACGATAATTTTTGAGACCAAAACTAAGGGGGCCGACCATGACCTTTGGGTGATTTGGCCTGGAATGACTCAGCTGAGTCACACATTTTCATCATTATACGCATAGTCATTATGCATACACATACATAAACAAGGGTCCTCAGCATACTGCAAAGTATCATTAAAAGGCAAAGTTGTGTGCACGTGTACTGGTTACATTACACAGTAGGTTCACGTAAAAGTTATGCAACTCTGTCTTATAAAAATACCAATAGTTGTACAAACACCATTGCTTACATCATCTTTGACGAAGAAGATGTTAGAAGCCCTCGGTTCCCTTACGTTCATGCTGACAACTTGAATGGCATACGTAGCCATCAGATCTTAAAGGAGAGGAATACATGCAAATAAGATATCTTAGTAATCAAAGAAATAAAGAAGTGCTTACGCTTCTTTCGTGTAATGCCAATATCTTGTGTTGGCATCCCTTTGATTTGTTCCAACACTTCTGGGTCACATTTGATTTTTCCTGCAACTGCAAGCTCTGTTACTCTTTGGAGCCCACGTGATGTGCAGTGAAGAGGGTCCTCGTGATGCATCCTTTGATACTCTTGAAAAAACTGGAAAATTACAGGAGTCAATGCAATTACGTAGGGAACAGACAACAGAAATTATGTTATGACATGTTCTTCATTGCAAAAGTTGCGCTAATTGAACTACACAGATCATCATACCCTGGTCGTGTCCATGAGGTACGGGAACTGCTGCCGCACAGATAAGATTGATGGGCATGGTGCCAATGTTGCTGCTCTCTTCTTAAATGTGGCATCCATACGAGTTGCGACTTGCGCTTCATCAGGATTTTGCTTTTTCATCTCCTTGAGAAGCCATTCCTCGTGTTCCTTCAGGCTTTTGGAGTCCTCTCCACCAAGGGCACAGATGTCATCAAACTGCAAACAAGATTTATGCAAGTTTTAAGCTTCAATGGCCGCGACTAGTCCACCTGAGCAATACAGCCATTCACTAAACCGTGGTGCCTCAGAAAGATCTCATTTGCCACTTACACCTATGCCAAAGGAGGGCTACCAGCAAGCTCTTAGTACAGAAATATAAAAATGAAGCAGTGGACTTTGGTTTTGAGCAACTAGCAGTGGATCCCATAATTTTTTTCATGCTCAAATAATTTGATTTCATTTGCAAATGGCCAACCACCCAGGAGCCAATACTTACAGACTGTTTTGTTGACTTTCTTTTCGGCAGTGTCTCTTCTGCGCTTTGATTCTCCATGCATGGCACTGCCATTCGTTTTGACGCAGCAAATCGTTCCCTTGCATCCTGTACTCTGGTGTCTCCATGTATCTTTCTTCTTTCATTTTTAAACTTGTTTCTCAATGCAGCGATCCAAGAGTCCTACCAGAGGAAGATGCACAACCAGAACACAAAGAGCAAACAGTAGTCACAACCTACGCATAACTACTTTAACCTCGAACACTTCACAAAACTAACAGCATGGGTAGAAAACATGCATCACCTACTGCTTGGCATTACGTGCTATTGTGCCAAACATAGCAAATGAATAAAGTAATTGCTAACAAAAAATGTCATTTACATCCTACACTAGGAGCATTTGGATGTTCACAGCTAAAGCCCTGTGGCTTTATGCAGCCAACAATATAAATCTGGGAACCTCTTTGCTAGTTACATTCTCGTCAAAGCAAGGCAAGATAAAAGCAGGATATTGGATGGAACTAACGCTGCTGGGCAATTCCACGTGAAATGATAGCTTTTTTTTTAGTCATTTCGTATGACGTTTCAACTGAAGGAAGCTGTTCCACATTCGTAGGATAGATATTTTTATTAGTACACCGTTACAGGTGGAGTACGCAGAAACGTTTAGCGACATTTGACAAACTGGCGTGTGCAGTTGTCACTGTGCAATGGCTCTTTGGCTGGAAGCAATGGTACTTCCTTGCTCCAACTGGTATGGTGCAGCTGTAAGCACTACGAGCTTATTTCTTCCAGCAGTATGGCTTAGGCCAGTATAACGTTCTACTCTGGTTTTGAGCAATATTACGCATTCTGTTAACCAATTCCTTCTCGCACACATCTTACGCATCTTAGTCTGCTTACACAACCGCGCGCCTTGCCCTTTCGCACCAAGAACTATAGTTATGCTATTTTTTATAGGGCCATGAAGTTAAGAATGGAAGACAACAAATATGAATGAAAAAGAGAGAGATAACAGATACCACAATACATTCAGGAGCGACAAGTGGTTGCTGCGCATAGAACCCTGGAAATGCCTACCAGTGGCACATGAAAAAAAAAAAAAAAAGAAGTGCTGAAGTATATGAAAAAATACCCTCGAGAATGTTTTGTATGTTATTAAGGATGGTTTGTTCCATAACAAGACACAGCTTTTACTCGGCTAATCTGACCTCTTCATTGCATAATGCTTGTCTCAAAATTAACTATTTCTTTAAAAAACGCTTATTTTGCCTATTTTTCTTGAAATAAATGTTTCACTTGAAGCTCAATTTTTTTTTTATTCTAGTGTATTCTGTGCGGGCCAGAAGATATCTCGTCGAAATTGGAGCACTTACATTCTTGTGGAAAAAGAATTGCAAAACTAAGTAAATATTCTGTTCATTGTGGCCTGTGAGTTTCTGCACCCCTTTAACCAAGTGGACTGGAATTCCGACCAAGATCTAAAATATTCTTCCTTCTGCCAAGAGACACAAATAAAGTGTTCCCAGAATGGAGTGTCTCAGCTCACTGTCAAGCTGACTGTGGTTCTAGCAGAAAAGGCACCCTTCGGAGCCACCACCTAGAGCTTGAACGTGACAAATTTCTCTGCAGCATATCATTGAGCGAGTTAAGGAGCACCCACAATTTTTTTTTGTAATCATTGCTGATGATCCAACAGGGACACTGGATCATTTGACATGGAATTACACTGCTGCATTCAATGTTAGCCAACATGTTAAATTAGGCCGACAATCGCATGCACTGTTATTCCAATCTATACATTTGCAGTAGGGCTCTTATCACCTTCTAGCATCCAACTCCAAAGAATTCAGATTTAAAACCTTTTGATGGAACTCGCCGCATAGCTATGTGCCCGAAAATTGACAATGAAGGAAGAACTCTTTTGCATCATGACAAAATGATATCTTTGCACTTATTCAAACTGGCATACATACATAGCCTGTCCCAATTGCATCAGCAAGACCAGGGTATCTCTGGAGCAAGAGATTTGCAACTTTAAAATAAAACTTTTTTGATGGATAGCTGGAACAAAGAAAAACAGACAAACAAAAAATGAACATGTAGCTCTTAGGTGACTGATGGATTACAAAGCAGTGCATGAAAGATACATATGCATCAAGTGCTCAGAGAAAGTTACTCACAGCGTTTGGGATACCATCGACTGGAATAGCATTTCCACAACTTTGCTGTGGACAGAAGAGGTGAGGGGCTCCCCATTGGTTATGCTTGCACTCAATGTCCCAAAGTTTGGAAGTGAGTAAGCAATACCATCGTCAGACACGTCATTTCTGTGGTGGTAAGACATACATATGAAATAACTGCAGCAAATGACATGAGAGGGCATAAGCCAGCATAGTGTATCTCAAGATTTTGCACTTTGGAGTCAAGACAAGCCATTGTGGCCCTCTTTACGCACTGCAGAGGCCCTATTCTTGTCAAAGTAAGCGACCTGGCTACTCAGCACATCACGAGCTGCTGGACAGACCCACTGTGACAAACTTGCCTGAAGGCTGCACCCATTTATAGGGTCATTTATCCCTCGGTCATACAGAGCATGTACAGCATTAGGCAGCCACTATATGTGGCAGCATGATGCTGACCAGATACCGTATGTACCACATTCGTGCTACATACTGCGACCTATGTGAGAGTATTAAAAGTAAAGGACAGTACATGTACCATCTGGCTATGTGGGGTAATCAAGCTGTATGTACTTCATGTGATAACGGTACAACAGTTGCGGCATTGTGTATAGGGTGTCATGCTCGGACTGTCCCACAACTTACGTTGGTGAAACAGGAAGAAAGACACACACACACACGCATGAATGAACACTATAGGGATATAAAAACAGCTACAAAAAAGCGACCTGAACTATCTGAGCACGCTCAGAGTACAGGGCATACTCTAGATTTAGATAAGCCACTTATGTTTGCCAGAGAAAATTGTTTCAGCGTATGCAAAATATTGGAATCCTGGTACATTAAAAAGAACACAGGGAGCTATCAACAAACACCCCAAACCACTGCATGATTGCTATGCCCCATTGGTACTGGGCCATTCCACGCCAAGTGATCTAGAGGTACCACTCGACTCCCTTCCCCTGGAATTTTATGTCAATTTTTTTGGTGATTCCTTATGACTCTGAAAGCAACAGAACATTGGTCTTTTCTAACGAAATTGAAATTGATGCGGCCCCTCAAAGCTGCAGTGCTTGGCGAAAACCTATGTCGTTTTAATCAGGCAATACGGCCCATGTAGGGCACTGAGCATGTTAAAAAGCATCTTATTTCATAGAGGAGAGTTCACTTTAGCGTACATAAGCAATTTTCACCATCGCACTCGACGCATGTGGTGTGCAGGAAATTTGCGAAGTTTATGCAAGTATACGCGTTATTTTGCAATATAAAATTCTGGAATTTCTTCCTCAATTTTTTGTCATATAGCCCGCATGCTGTAGTTTAAGGAAAAAAAAGCCAACCCCGCCGGTGCACTGTAAACCGCAGTAGAAAATTGGGATGTTGTGAAAATTCGACAAAATACACGTTTTTGACAGAAAAATTCTGTACGAAAAGGTCGGAATAGAAGCATGATGCAATTGCCATTCGATGCATTGTCTTCCTAGCAAGACGTAGCAAAAAAATCTCTGAAGTACTTTTTGTTAAACTCAAATAATATTTTTTTAATTGAAGGCAACTTCACAAACATGTATGCGTGCTACGGCGCATCGTACCGAATGAACAACTGAGCGGGTTACTCACAAAACACTAGATGGAAAGAAAATACTAGGCAGTCGCATTATTGAAGAGCAAACAACGATTGCAAACACATGTTTCCCTCCTTCGAGACCCGACAGTTGTGCAGTGAGCCCTCATCAAGCTGGCCATCTTGTGCACCAACGAAACTTTTAGCCAGCTCGCGGTGTTGGTAAGTGAGAGATAAGGAAAGATGTGGTAATAGGGGTCCAATTCAGGCTTTATGGTACCGTGAGCTTGATTTTTGGCTGTGTTGCATCCGTCAGTAGAGTCGCTGACATGAGTAAAGTAATCGCAACATGAATAGTGATCAAGTATGCTGCCTGCACCGAACACAAGCAGAGAATGCGTTCACCTGTGATGCACTATTGTTCCTTTCATTTTTTTGGAGCCTGATCACTGCCATGAAACAACTGTAACAAGGGATGAAGTAAGCGGTTTTTCGTGAGTTGAACTGCTCAAGTCAAGATCTGAGCCAACGAAAAGGCGAAAAGTCCTAGGCCTCCCTGAAGTCATTTTTAAGGTCTTGCTTATACACTATAGTGTGTTCACATGAAAAGCCTGTCCGGGTACGCTCGTCCATCTTTCTCTGAAATAACAATCCCTGGTATGCAGGATGACTATTAAAGAAACGTTAGACCTGACCTGAACAACGCGGTACATGTATCATAGCTTCATACACAACATAAATGCCTGGAAATAGCTTATCCGGTAGTGAAAAAGATAGCACTCGTGACGAACAAAATTTTTCAATTATACGTACATCTCAACTGTTGGCACACAGAGCGAAAAGATCGTACGCCACAGCTACTAACTAAGTTTTATATATGTGCAAGAGGAGTGGGCAGCTAAAGGGATCTCTTTGCAATACTGGAATGAGTAACAAACGCATGAAAAAAAAAATGAAAGGAACAACAGCACATACCAAGAACTTACTGGTTAAAGCATACCCTGCTTGTGTTCGGTGCAGGTAGTACTTGATCACTGTTCATGTCGTGATTACACTACTCACGTCAACGACTTGACTGACGGATGCCACAGAGCCAAAAATAAACCATATGGTACCATGAAGCCTTAATGGACACCTATCTCCATGTCTTTCCCTATCTCTCACTTACCAGCACCACGAGCTGGCTAAGGTTCATTAGAGCACAAGATGACCAGCTTAATGAGCGCTCACTGCACAGCTGTCAGGTCTTCAAGGAGGCAAATATGTGTTTGTAACAGGGGGTCTATACGACAAAAAGTCGTGAAGAAGACATTCCAGAATTTTATATTACAAAACAATCCTAGCACAAGCGTCAACTCCGTCAAGTGAGATGTTGATAAATTGCTTACATACGGTAAGGTGAACTCTGCCTTATTAAATAGGACGCTTTTTTAACATGCGCGGTGCCTTACGTGGGCCGTATGCCAACTTAAAACGGCATAGGTTTTTGCCAAGCACTGCACCTTTGAGGGGCTCTGCACCCCATAAATTTCAATTTCGTTAGAAAAGACCAATGTTCTATTGCTTTCGGAGTCATGAGGAATCACCAAAAAAAATTGACATTAAATTCCAGGGGGTCGAGTGGTACCTCTAGATCACCTGGCGTGGAATGGCCCAGTACCAATGGGGCGTAGCAATCAGCAGTGATGGGCAGTACTTGAAGTACCAAGTACTCAAGTAGTACTTTAAGTACATTTCTGGGTACTTGTACTTTACTTTAAGTACATCTTAAATCGTGTACTTTGTACTGTACTTCAAGTACTTTTTTCAGAGTACTTTCCCATCAAGTACTCAAGTACCCAAACTTGGACTCCAGGCAAAAAGTCACAAAAGAGTATCAAAAATACATCCTACTAAAAGCGCTAAAATGACAACAAGAAGACGAAAACACACAGATAGGGCTATCTCTGAGTTTTCGTCTTCGTGCCGTCACTTCAGCGCTTTTAGTGGGATGCGGTACATTTTACCAAAAAGGATTTTTGTGTTTTTAAATAGCACATTTGTTGAAGCACATCTATTGTTGAGAGGCTTGAAATGTGTAAAAAGTATCAACACTTCTATTATTATGTAAAACGAATGGAATACAAAGACACGCACACATTATGACATCGCAACCGGCAGCACAATGACTTGGTCCATTGTCATTTCAGTTCTCGCAATGCAGAGTTCTATGCTTTTTTATAATGTCTCCTTCACTCGCAATTAATAAGCATTTATGCATTATATATCACATTATATGTGTGATTGCATTACATGATGAACACTCTGCAAGACACACCGGCTTTAATTTTTACATTTTACGTTTTTTTAATTGGTCACATGGATTACATTGCAGCGGATTACAGTCGTATAAAAATGAAGGCTTATACTGTGCTTCATCTTTTTTACTTTCATCATGTTCTTTTTCTAAACAAAAAGCAGCAAGAAATTCCCAGAAATATGTAATTTCTGTTGCCTTGTACTTTTTTCTTCTTGAAATTTCCTAGTCTGCTATAGCAGAAGATTAGTACCAGAACACCACACTAGGCAGGTGATCCTGGATCAGTCAGGGTGTAATACTATTTTGCATAATCACAGCACAGCTGCTGATTACCTTCCTACATGTAACTGCACATTATGACCTCTGATTAAGTTTATATTCACGGGTTAGCACTTAACCTAAGACTTTATGGCTCCAAAGCATTTGTCAAGAATACTCGCTAAACTTCTGCAAAAAAAAAAAAAAAAAACAAGTCACAGATGCTAAACAGTAAAATGCAAAGTGATACAAACTAAATTGGCAATGTACTTGATCAGTACTTGAAGTACTTTGCCTGGTACTTTGTACTTTACTTGAAGTACACTTTGAATTGGGTACTTTGTACTGTACTTGAAGTACTAATGATGCCAGGTACTTGGTACTTTACTTTAAGTATAATTTTGAGGTACTTTGCCCATCACTGGCAATCAGGCAGTGGCCCGGGGCGTTTCTTGATAGCTCCCTGTGTTCGTTTAATGTACCAGGATTCCAACTGTTTGCGTACGCACGAACAATTTTCTCTTGCAAACATAAGTGGCTTATCTAAATATAGAGTATGCCCTGTATTCTGAGCATGCTTCCATAGTTCGGATTGCTTTTTTGTAGCTGTTTTTATATCTCTATAGTGTTCATTCATTATCGCAAGGTGAAAACACAGACACAGCAAGTAGGCTGCATGGTAATGTGTTTTTTTAATTGGCTGACGGCATGTGAAAGCCATTCCCTATGGCATTGTAATTGCTCTCGCCTTCTGTATGTTGACAAATAATAACAGATTACACAAAATTTTACAAGAATAGGACCTGTACTATTCTGCTGTGGTCACAGGACATTCTGCGAAGAAAATGCGATGATGAAGACCCCCACTGAGCAGGGACTACTCCCTACCAAATGAATGCGTTCCATCTCATTTTGTCATTGAAACAGGATGTCTATAAAACTGGAATTATCAGGAAATTGCAAGCAACACAACTGGAAAAGTCAAAGAAGTGCCAGATAATCTGGTAAAAAAAAGAAAAAACAGGATTTATGAGTTTGGGAAATTGGGACAGCTATTACAGCCACTGACGACTGGTGAGCACAGATCGTGCTATGCAATCTCCAATGGAGGGATAATTAAAACGTAAGAGTCGATTCATTGGCCTTGGGGAAAAAAACAAAAAGGGGGTGGGGGCGCCATATTACTATTAAGCGTCCACATGTACTAGCTTTCATCAGTGGCTACTGGCAAGTGCTTATTTTATAACAGAATATACTGAAAACTAAAATAAGGTCTCATTCAAATCCACCAGTTTTTATTCGCCAGAAGAAAATCACATGCATTGTTGTAGGCAACCTTAATTTATTTTAGTGTGAGGAACTGACACCTTCACACCTTGCATGTCTTCACTGTACTATACAAAGGGAGAGGGGACACTATTACACTTCTTGTTAATGAACATCAAAAATGTACCTGTGCAAAAACTAAAACAAAACCTTGTTGAATGAAATGGGAACTTATCAGCTGCAATTTCATAGACACCCTGTGAAACTTATCAGGGGCCGTATGGTCATCAAAATAATCTGCCTCAATTACTTCGTGCCTCTCCTGTCACTAGTCGTCACGCCTTCTTCACATAATGACCGATGGCGGACAAAGGCACATAGCAATTGAGGTCCATTACGTAGACGAGAATAGGGCCCCAGATGTTGGATTGGGACAGCCACAATCTACTTTCAAGTTCCTGTGCAACTGCCTTATAAACCAGTTGTGAGCCCCTTCTCAGTCCTGGCCCACAGTTTAGGAACCATTTGGAAAGAACATTTCTGGGGTGGACTGTTAAGATACTTGCCAGAAGAAAGAAGATGAACGGACCAAACACACCAGTGATTACACAGTCACGGCGATTACAACAAAATTAAGGCAAATGTGGTGAAAGACTGCATTCAGTGACAACCATGGTCTTGGTACTATTGCAAAGTATGAACTGGAAATGGTGCAAGCTTTTCTTTTGGTCTTTGGAACTAAAACTGTGCACAACCAACTGACTGCTTTCCAATAAGTGACCAGCGTGGCCGCATGCTTTCTCATACATATGGAAGACAATACTGAGTAGCAACCGTGGTCATTTACCTGAGAGCTGACAGTGAGTAGACGCTTCCAACGCTTCTGTCTGGGTTGCTTGGTGCCGGCGGTGTTCCTGCCCTGCTGTCGGACTGTTCCACTTCAAACTGCAGCTGCGTATAGTATTTCATATTTAACACTAGAAATCGACTGCCAAGATGGGTCATATAATTACTCTCGAATAAACCGTTCCACATTGCGAGAGAACACGAAAGCGCGACAAGAAAATTATCATGCGAAATTGTACCGTTTGCATCCAAGGATGCAATGGGAAGGAGCCGGTTGCGTCATCAACTGTCCCTTTCAAGCTCTGTGAATTATTTGCTGTCTCTACAACCATCCGGACGCGTGACCTGTCAGCAATGGTGTCAGCCACTGAAAGTTCTATATAATCCTGAAAGTCCTCGTCGAATATCTACAGGAAATCACATGGGTGGCTTTTAGCGATCAAGCAGCAAAGTAAAAACAAAATAAAAGATTAACCTACCTGGTATCTAGTCTGTTCAACTGTTGCAAAGGGGCCCAAAACGCTGCAGGACGCAACGGCTGTCCGTAGCCCGGCAAGGCTAGGCGTCTCCAGCATACATTTTCTCTTAACCCTGTCCGGCACAACTTCAACGAGGCATGTAACCTCCGCCATTCATACAGTTTTACGAAGATGGTTCGGGGTTTCTTCTCTCGACGTATTATCGACGAACACGAGCGGGGTAGAACGGAACAAACAAGAACTGAACGCACGCGTTCCTCGCCGCCGTCAAACTTGCGGGCACTTGCAAGAGCATTACGTGTTGCTGTTGCCAGACTACCAAGAGAAAACGAAACTCTTTAACGCTTGTAACGCAATGCATCTTAAACTCGGTGCGATGACACATAATCCCGACTCTGGTTGCCACACTCAATCATTTCGTCAAAAATTTCCAGAAATTTTCTAGAAAGACGTTGGTATCACGTGAATATGGCTCTACCACTGCTAATCATCGCTCCCCTTTCCTCACATCGTGGTGATCGGGAGCGTCACTGCATCGCTTTCGCTTTCGGGGGCTCCGGCGTTATAAACATTCGGCTTCGAAGTTCTTCTTGACAACCGCATTGCTCGCTCGTCCACCCAGCGATGTTACAGCTCTAAACATGTAAGTATATATCCTGAAGCACTAGATACGCTTTCGATTAACATGCAATGAATATAGGGATAGTTTTGTGAAGTCGTCAGTAGCGAACCTGAGGTACAGTCCAGTGATTTATCCAGACCCCCCCCTCCCCCCCACATCAAATGTTCAGTGACATTCCCCTAACTTTTTCAGCTGTGTGCTCCCTACAGGGGGTGCCCTTGTGATTTTAGCTTTACACACATGTCGGTAATATGTTCAGTTGTAATGACGTAACTATAATAATGACCCCCCCCCTCCCCCAACTTTTTCTAACATCCCTCTGTGCTTGGAATTCTGGATAAACCACCGTTGTGCAGAGTGTTTTCAAGCAGGTAAAACAGACAGGTGCAGGTAGAAAAAAGGGTGCAGCGCACTGATTTTTCTGGCAAAAGATGACTATATGACCGGTCTGTGAATACATCCCATTCTGTTTCAAATCAACCGCTGCTGTCGTCTCTTTCCTCTAATGTCAAGTGAGTAGAGATCATGCGTGTAGTTAACCCTCAAGGGCTTGTTTTAAACATTAGTTACAGCGACGCCACGTAAAGTCTAGTAGCATTAAACAACATTTTTAAGAAGAATTATACGCAATAATTCTCTGTTAAGGAACTATTCATCTCATCGTTGTTTAAGTCATCAATGATGTTGGTGAAACTGCCCAGTAAACAGCAGTAATTTTCTGGCATACAATCCTTGCAGTTCAACTCATTCCTCATTTGTGGTAACTCTTGTGTTAATAAACCATGGCAACACAACTGCAGGGTGAAGACCACTGACGCATGTGTCCTGTAGAAGACTGCACGTGCACTTTGTCATGCCTGGGGTGCGCCACTTTTGCTGCCCAAGATGCAACTGGAAGACTGTGACCCTAAAATGTCTTTTCCGACACTTTCGCACGTGCCATGGACATGAGGGCAACTGGGTGTGCGGTTTAAATCAGTGCATGAGAACCTTCCAACGGTACTCAGCATACCGACGACATGTTACACACCAGCATAAAAGTCTGCTTGAGGAGGACGCAGAGGAAACTTCCCATGAACCACAAGCAAGTCTTCATGGTGAGCCAGAGACCAGCAGCCCTGGACCCAGTGACCAGGTTGATCATGAACAAGACCCTGAGACAGACTGCGGAGTTCTAACACGAGACAGTGTGAAGGAGTTTGCTCTGCTAATTCTCAAATGGAAAGAAGGGAGGCGTATACCAGATTCCACTGTCAATGAAATTGTGAATGATATCATGCTGTACATTCAAGGACTGCTTGAACAAGGCTGTGCGAGTGACATTCAAGAAAGATTGACATCAGTTGTGGAGCAGAGTATGGAGCAGTTGAGCACCAAAAATGGCCGGGAGTCCTATTGGAAGTTGTTCTTGCCGTTTGTGGAGCCACGCACGATTGTCCTCGGGCAAACTGAAAACGGTGCGACCAATGTGTGCCATTACGTCCCAATATGTGAGGTATTGAAACATCTGCTGCAGTCCCCAGGTATGGCTGAACAACTACGCCCATCAACATCACACAATGGTTATCTCACATCGGTGTTTGATGGAACAGCATTCCATGATCACGCATACTTCCGTGGGGACAAATCGAAACTGTGCATACAGCTATATAGCGACGAGTTCGAAGTATGTGACCCTCTAGGAAGTAAAAGAGGACTGCACAAACTGATGGCAGTGTATTTCTCCATTCTAAACTTGCCACAGAAATCTAGATCATCACTTTCGAGCATCCACCTTGCTCTGCTTGTGAAGGACAAACATGTCAGTACGTACGGGCTGAACAGCATTCTTCGCCCACTTTTGGAAGATGTTGTCCGTCTTGAGACTGAAGGCATTGAGGTTGAAGGTCATCCGATAAAAGGAACAGTATTTGTAGTTACCGGGGACAATTTATCACAACATAGACTTGGTGGATTTAAGTGCAGTTTCTCGCATGGAAGGATCTGCAGATTCTGTCTGGCTCTTCGCCATGAAATCAACATCAAGCATATTGAACAGGAGTTTGTACTCCGTACACCTAGTGGTCATCAACATCATTTAACAATGCACAATGCTGGTGCACCCACAGTGTCACTTTACGGTGTAAGAGAGCCATGCGAACTGACGTTCTCCGGATTTGATCCTACGCAACACTTGCCACCTGACGTCATGCACGACATTCACGAAGGGGTCTTGCTAGTTGCTATAAAACACATACTTTCAAACCTCATTTCTTTAAAATTTTTCTCCATTGATGACCTCAACAAGGAAATAATTCATTTTGGGTACTCCACATATGACAACAAAAACAAGTCACAGCCTGTGTCAAGAGAATTCATCCATGGCACCGGAAGCATGAAGGGAAATGCTAGTCAAATTTTTTGTTTTTTCCGGCATTTGTCTCTCTATGTGGGAGATCGTGTACCCTCTGATTGTCCTGCATGGAAAGTATATACACTACTGAGGCAGGTAGTTGACCTGATAATGTGCAGAAGGATCCCTGTGTCCTGTGTACCGTACTTGCAGCGTCTCATTTATTTCTTCTTGATGGACTTTCACAGCCTTTTCCCATCTGTTGCAACACCACCCAAGATGCACTACCTAATTCACTATCCTTCATATATCTATAGGTATGGACCTCTAATCAACCTATGGGCAATGCGCTTTGAAGCGAAGCACCAATACTTCAAAGACATTGCGCGCAAAATTCGCAACTTCAGAAACATAACTTTTAGTCTGGCTACAAGGCATCAATACCTGCAGATGTACCTCTTCTCACAATCCCACTGCGAAGCCAAGTTGACCACAACTGGAAGCAGACCTTGCATCCTTGAGCACGTACCTGACGTTTTAAAGAATTTTCTATGTGCTGAGAACATCAGTTCTGATAATATAATTGTGGTGAAGTCCATAACAGTTGATGGCGCTGTGTACTCATCAGGCTCTGTTCTTGTGCGCCACATTAGTGATGATGAGCTCCCTGTGTTCCTCCAGCTCTGTGACATTTACACGGTGAACCGCCTGGTACTTGGTGTTGCACAAGTTCTCGAAACACTTGAATTTGACAGACATTTTCACGTCTATGTTGTGCAGTCTACTTCTCAGCACACAGTTGTGAGGGACCTTCAGAACATTGAGAGTGAGCAACTTTTCCTACACAGACAAGGCAACAGGCATGTGATAAATGCTCGTCATGCACTGCATTAGGAAGATGTGCTAATGTATACACATAGGGTGTGAACTAAGCCACAGCATTTGTGAATTTCGGGGTTGGGAGAACTCGTCACAAGCCAACTGGTCATAGGTGAACTCGTCAAGTGCTGCAACTCATCACAGTGCATCTCGTACGAGGAACTACCGTCACGCCGGAATAATCGTCACAGTGGACCTGCCACCTGCTCACCGCACCGTACTCCGCATGTGAAATACGTAAAAGGCTCTCCTGACCTAACCTTGGTCAGTCTGGACGGGTGCATATTCTACATGAACTGACCCACTTTCCAGCGTGTGAAATAGTAAAAGGCTCTTTTGACCTAACCTTGGTCAGTCTCGATGGGTGCATATTCTACATGAACTACGGCGGTCTTCGGAATCCGGGTTCGCGGAAGTGTGGGTCGGGCACTGGACTAATCCCTTTGGTAAAACACAGTGAAACGCATTCCCTTTGGAACGGGGTCAACCTTGCAACCAGTGTTCCGGTGACGAACCGCCCCCTTGACAAGTGTTCCGGTGACAAAAGGACCTTGTACCAGAGGGTCGATGTGACCAATTATCCTGTGACGAGTGGGATTGTGACGAGTGGACCGGTTCCCATGAATTTCTACTGTGCTGTGCACTATTGCTCTGTTGCCCTTATTTACAGATTTGACAATTCTTGCAAAAATGTAAAAAGTGAAATATATTTCATATTTCTTCACATTAAACTGTATCATGTATTAAACATATTGTGCCAAATCAAGTAAGGGCATTTTCAAGAGGACATGGACATAGATTCTCACACTACCAACATGGTGATTCATAAAGGTTGCACACTTTACACCCCTAGCACACCCTAATCGCATGTATTACCTCCCTACACCCAATTTACACTCACCTCTGGTAGGATTTTTGTTGAATGAGTGTACTAACGGTGTAGGTAGGGTGTATATGGCAAAATACACCTCTCTTACACTGACATGGGTGTAAAAAAATTTAGTGTGTAGTCAACGTGATTCTTATCGCTGCTAGGTCACCCGACATAGGTCACCTTGTCACCCGACAACGAAGTAACGCGTGGTTACCGCGAAAAAAGATATTGCATAGAATAACTGTTCAATCAATACTTTTAACATTTAATTATATTGCTTACCGTTTACAAAGTGATCCCCGCATAATCTTGAGTGTTGTGTAAGTGTCCATGGTTTTCCGTCCTTCCCCTGTCTTTTCACAGCCCGAACCCACGCTTCGCGTTTTTGATGGTATAACCTACCACATGGAAACCTAAAAAAACGTAGCTTCTTGCCCTGCACATAATAATTCGTACAGCCATAAGAGACGCAATTCACAGGCATGGCTTACAGCAACGGCGAAATGGCGTCTGTTTTCCAGCCAGTTCGAAACCCGGCGCGAAGCACCAGGGAGAGGGGGATATGCGCATGCGCCGAGTTCTTCTTTTTTTTTCTTTGCAAATGGCCGATTAGAAGCTCTGCAACAAATCGAAGTCGCTGCTGGTAAATGACTGTTAACCTCCGGAGAAGACAAAAGTGATGACGTGAATAAAAGTGATCAGCTCACAATCGAGTGATGAGCTCAGACTCTTTTACGACATTTGCTTCGAATGGCTTCAGGCAAGGTTACCTTGTATGTTTTATTCGACCGATATCGGCACAGGACTGACAGTTTCTCTATCCCTCATCCACGTGCTATTTAAGAGACCGGCATTGCTAAAGTATTAAGTATAGTGAAGTGTAATATAACGGACGACCCCGGCATTCGAAGCGCTTTTTCATTTAGATAAGTGCACGGAAGAAACACAGTAACATATAGGCAACATAACATAATATGATATTTCTGTAATTAGTGCACGTATCAGTGAAAGCTTACTAAATTCTGAGTGTATGGTGAATACGGAACGGCAAAAATAGTCTCTGCTGTATTTTTTCTATTCGTTTTGCACCACCGAAAACAGTGCGCACCGAGTTGTCCGTGCACCGAAATGTCTATTCACATAAATATTCGTGCACCGAAATGTTCAGTTCGCAATATACCGTACTTGATATTCACATTGGGGAAAGCTCCCGGAAAAAAATAGTCCCTGGTTGTATGGGGCATTTGTGCACCATCTCAGTTTTTCGGCTTTTTAATATACTTTCTAAGGAGAATGTGAAGACCCTTATGTTTGGAAATTAAAGACGGCAACCTGCTTGTCTTCTTTTTGTCATTCACCGTGGGCACATGGGCCGTCAGTTTGTTTTCAGGACGACAAAGAAATGGGAAGTTGGTCGATTATGAAGGGGATGTTACACGGAAAGGGGAAATAATAAAGAGTGAAAATAAATTCCTGTTAAAAAAAAATCTTGAGCATGGCAAGAGGAAATCAAACCTCGTGCCGTTGACACCGCCGCCCAGTCATTCGTGTCTGTAGCCATCAAAAGAAGATAATGAAAGAGCACGCTGACGCCTACAAAGGGGGGGGGGGGGGGATATGTTTATTGAGAAAAAAAAACGAGGAAAGGTTAGTTAGGCATAAACCGACTTGCTATTCCTTTCATAAAAAGAAAATAAAGAAAGGAAAGAGAACGAAAAAAAGGAGAGAAAACCGAAAAAAGGAAAGGAAATGAAAAGCAAGAAAGAAAACGAAAAAAAAGAGAGAGAAAAGAAAGACGCACATACACACAGACAGATACACAAAAGGGCCTTAGAGGCTGGTCGAGAGACCGGTGGCACGGAGAAAGCTCAAGAGGGCAGTCGTAATTGCCCCCTGGTTGTGCAGGACCGGGCCGAGCAGGGTGACCAAACAGACGTTAGGGTAGTCAAGTTGTCGCAAGTGGCGTTGGAGGAGAAGTCTTTGTGAGAGGTACCGGTTACAGGACAGGAGGTAGTGCTCGATGTCGGCTTCCACACAACAAGTTGCGCAATTGGGAGAGTTCGTCTGGAGCATTTTATACTGGAGTGAGGATGTCCGTGCAACATTCATTCGAAGACGGTGGATGAGTGATTCTTCAGCTCTATTGCAACGGCAGGCAATAGTAAAGTCCTGTAGGGGGTCAATGAGACGTACGAAAGGATGATATGAGGTGGAGTCCGCTCGGAACTGCCGGGTGCGGACACAGCGCCACCGGCGAATGTGTAGCGAGCAGACAGAGATCGTTAGGGGCAGAGGGGTGGCAGGGAGAGCTCTGGTAGATGTTGCGCCTCTTGCTATTGTGTCTGCGCGGGTGTTACCAAGAAGGCCTACGTGTCCCGGGATCCACTGAAGCGTCACAGAATGACCAGTTGCCGCGAGTTGTGTCAGAGCTTGCAGTATGAGCGTGTGGAGAGTGCATATGATGCTGGGGCGAAACGAGAGCAGCAGATCCAGTGAAGCCTTGCTGTCAGTCACGCAGCCAACCAACTGTGCAGCCGGCAGATCGAGCAGGTGCTGTAGAGCCGGCAGGATGCCGAGGAGTTCTGCTTCCATAGAAGACGTTGGGTATGGGAGGACAAAGGCTTGCTGAAAGTCACTATCTGGGATATAAAATGCAGCTCCCGAGCTGTCTGCCGTGACTGAGCCGTCCGTGTATACCTGGCAATGGTTCTGATACGTGGAGCGCAGAAAATGGAGAGCGACCCGATTGAAAAAAATCACCAGAATTATTCTTGTGTTCCCTGATGTTCCTGGCGTTTACACTAGACTCTTTTGATGTTTGTAATGCGCACATCAAAAATGTCTGGCGTGACACCAGGGTGATTCTGGCGCTGTCCAGTTCTCCTGATGTCAACACAAGAGAGGCCTACTAGGACACCAAAATGATTCTGGTGCCTTCTAGAATGCTTGGTGTGCGCACTAGACGGACGTAATGCTTTACTGTGACCGTTAGAGCGGTCTGGTGTGGTTCACAGACCAGCCTACAGGCGCCAGAGTACGAGCGCTACGCGTTGTTACCATGAAAACTGCTATTTACAATGATCATGAGTTCGTTAGCGCAACTTCTTTTTCAAATAAATGATGTTTCGCATCGCAAATAATTCACTCGAGTGTCGAAATTGATACGCTTTTGCAGCTTTCACTCGAGTTTGAAAACGAAACTTTATGCTCTCATTGTCACATAAGACAGCGCCATCGCCATCGGCATTAGCGTCTGTTTTGAACTCAACGGGCTCGCCGAGGTGGCTGCGGTAGCGTTCCGTCCTGGTTTTCAACATAAAAACCGCGCAGGAATGTGAACAACTTTGAATATGTGTTTCTGAAGTTCTGCATTATATGTCGTAGTTTGCTTTCCAACCTGTGCACAAGTGGAAGTATGAGAAAATACAAGCGATAAATTCGGGGCAGATATGTGACGACTGGTCGCTGGTGTGACATTCTTGAATGTGCGTTTCGTCCGGCATCATGTGGGCTGTGATTATTCATTGAATATGGACTACAAGAAGAGAGGACGTAATATGTGACCGAGGAGTCGATCGAGTATGCTTTTCTAAATTATAACTGTACCGCATGTTGCGTAGTCACCCTTGCAGAAGAAATAACATTGCACCTTTTTGTACTTTTGCATTGTGGTGTGCTCGCTTCTCCTAAAGGTGTATCATCAATGGCAGCGATAATATAGACTTTTGTTACACGTACTTTTCTGTTCCTATTTCTGATTCTATTCAGAACACTATATGCAAACAATTAGTAGCCTGCTAGCGGCTGGCACACCTTTGCAGTGGGAAGAAACCTTTGTTATCTTGTTGTATTGTTAACTGACTTTATGAGTCGCTAACCTTAATGGGGACATCACAAGCAGTTTAGTAACGGAATAACGAGCAGAGCGTGTTGTTTGAATGTTACACATTCATGTATGCACGGCAGGATCCCTTCGTGGTGTTTTCTGATGCTCGACTATTGAAGATTGTGCTGTTTCACGCATTCGATCCCGGGAGGTACTTGGCTCCTTAGCGCTCTCACGAGGCTCTGAAGGTTGTGCATTGTTCTGAACGCTTAGAGAAAAACAAACGGGACAGCACTAACACCGTGTCCGTGCTGTGGCGCCCCGCTTGCGCTGTCTGCTTGAACTGTCCTGTTTTTTTCTCTCGCTCTCTCACGTCTTCAACTATGCACATCTTTTAGTGCCTTGCGATGTTCCTGAGGAACCAAGTGTATCAAGGGATTGAACGCGTGAGACATCATAATGTTCAACAGCGGAGCATCACAAAACACCAGGGATCATGGTGTGCAACACTAGAGCACACACATCAGAGGTCCTGGTGTGGAACATCAGAGAAAAGACAGTAGGAACGCCAACGAATTCTGATGTTAACATCAGAGGAAAAAACACCAGGAATGCCCCAAATCACAGCCACTAAAAACACCAGAATGATTCTGGTGCTTTTTTCGATAAGGGAGTTGGAGGGCTACAGGTGCGGGAGTGTCACGCTTCCGCTGAAGACCGGGGATGGTGGAGCAGATATCAGGACGCGCAAGAGTCCACATTGCTGGCGCATAGTTGGGAGTGGTTGAGGAGGAAGGAAGATGATCCTTCAGGCGGGCGATGATCTTGCCGAAAGCTGAGTCAGGGCATTCGTCGTCAATATGGCAAAGAAGGTGGTGAGGGTGACTGGTGAGATAGCGAGAATATACTCGAAGTGTATCAGCATCCCGCAGAAGGGGGACAGGCGTCTCCCACGCTTCAGCAAGAGTACAGTAAGTTTCTGATGTTCGTGGTACTCCCAGACAAATGCGAAGGCCGCGGGCCTGGATGTTAAGTAGCTCGCGCTCCTGTGTTTGGCTGAGGGCATGCAAGATAGGGAGGCTGTAGCGCAGTGTCCCCAACACGAGGGCCTGATGGACGCGATGAAGATCAGAGCAGGACGGGCCCCAGGACGCAGCAGCGATACGTCTGAGGACGTGAACTGAGGGAGCCGCCTTTGTGGTAATCATCTTCACGTGGCGGGACCACGTTAGGTCGCGATCAAGTATTAGACCTAGGTATCGGCATGAAGTGGCAAAAGTCAGAGGGGAGCCGTCAAGGTAGAGCGGATACCTGCGGAAGCATTTGCGCGAGAACGCCATTGCAACAGTCTTCGCCGGTGAGACTGTTAGGCCACGGGAGGCAAGATAGGTGGTAATCACATGTAGAGAGCTGGATCGGAGCTGGATCGGCGCTGGATCGGATCTCGACGGGTTGCAGAAGTCCAGATGCAGATGTCGTCGGCGCATATTGTGATGGATGTATGAGCAGGGATCAACGGGGTAAAGGAAGCCATGATAAGATTTAAGAGGAGGGGCTAAGGACACTGCCCTGCGGGACCCCATGGGTCACGTGGTGCTTAGTGATGTCACCACCAGCGGTGTGCACGAAGAGATAGCGGCCTGATGAAAGGTATTGTATCCATCGCGCTTGGCAGCCGCCAACTTGAGCCGCAGCAAGAGCGTCAAGGATGGCAGCATGGTAAACGCTGTCGTAGGCTTTCTTTACGTCGAGGAACACAGATGCAGTCAATAAACCCTCTGCTCTGGCTTGTTGTACCTGACTGACTAGGTTGATCACACAGTCGAGCGCTGAGCGGCCCGGGCGGAAACCCGCCATCACTTCCGGGAAATACTCATCAGTCTCAAGGAACCGATTGAGACGTGTGAAAATCATGTGTTCAAGTGTCTTCCCTATGGAGCTGGTGGGGGCAATGGGACGGAAAGAGTCAATGTGGTGCGGCGTTTGGCCCGGTTTGAGTATAGGAACCACCAATCTTCTTCACGAGTCTTCCAATCCTCAGGAACTTGTTCGGTGCACGAACTCTCATTGAGAAGCCGCAGAAGGTGCAAGCGGCCCGACAGGGGAAGGTGCCAAAAGGCATTATAGGTAACCTGATCTGCCCCAGGTAAGGTGTGCGGAGGAGCGCCTGCAAGTGCAGTTTCTAGTTCAGAGAGGGTAAAGAGCGTGTCCAGGACAGGATGACTTGGCGCGTGGATTAGGACTGCAGGCGTCGCTGAGCTGGGGGTGATGGTGGTAAGTCTTACGCAAAAACCTTCGGCAATTTGTATTTCAGACTGTGATGTGCAGTGGGACAGGGAACGGAACGGATTCCGCTGAGATACAGGGGAAGAGAGGCCTCGTATCGAAAATGTGTCTAAGAGACCTCTCAAAATTTCCTGAGAGGTCTGAGAGGACCTTTCAAGAAATCCTGAAAGGTCTGGTAGGACCTTTCAGGCAGCACAGAGGGGTCTGAGAGGACCTTTTAAAGAAAATCTGGAAGATGTTGTAGAATCATTCATGTAGCCCTGAGGGGTTTGGGGGGGGGGGGGGGGGGGCTCTCAGACAGCTTTGCGACAGTGCGTCGTGCAACACCTCCCAGTGCAAGTTGCTACATGTTTTCCGCGCCGCGGGACATGCTACCTCGTCCGCTTTGGAAAATAGTTCGCAAGATTTCACATGTTTGTGCATTATTCCTCCAAGGAACACGTGCCGTGATAACTTTGTATTGCCGTTCCCCCTTGAAGCTATTGTTCTTGCAATCCGTGCATTATTGCACTGCACGTAAGTGGAAGCGTTTGTGCCAGTCGCCAGCGGTTCAATCAGTCTGTTTTGAAACGTTGAAGTGTGAGGACGTCAACCGTGGATCTCAAGTAATTTACGTTTTGTCTTCGGGATTCTAACTGTTTTTGAGGTATGTACACGATATGTCAAATATGCTTTTGTGAGTGACAGGCATTCCTGTTCACTTTACGCTTTTACCACTGTTCGCAGACACGCATTATGAGCGCCGATAGGAAGATTGCCAACCACGTTAGGTTACTAACGGCGCCTTGTGCCAAACGGTATGTTATATATTTCGATGCCTACACACTGACTTACACTGACATTTTGAAATTGTATTTCTTACAGATGAATCTCGTACGAGGCTTCAGGTGGTGAGAGCCCAAGGCGGTGAGAACCCAAATCTCGCCAATTAGTTGGCGTCTTACGCAAGCAAGGGAAACTAGACGGTGCATCGCGAGTCCCCAAGTATACGTAAAACAGACGAACTCGATCACCGAGAAGCAGAGTTCCTCAATAATATTTTTCATCGTCGCTGTACGGACATTGCGAATATGTGTCCCATCAGTTCACGCTTTCTGGAATGCGACAGTATATGTTGATGCTGACTGTATGCTTTCGTAGACATGTAAGTGCTAAATCTAGTTTCTGTTGCTGCTATTTACCGTTTCGTGTAGTTACTTGCAAGCGATCCTTCAACAAATATTATATATTCACAATTCTTCAAGACATTTGAAATAACTGTTAGATAATCTGATAGCAGTGTGCATGCCTTGAGTGTATCTGTACAATCGAAGGAACTCAATATATGTCGAGTTTTGTGACATGTATTTGTCTGTATCTACAGGGTGTTCCACGAGAGAGTGTCACGGATTTTTTAAAAAATAGCTGTGCATCCTAAAAATCTGGAATCAATTGGGAGAAGCTTATAATCGTTTTTGCCACCTACTCCAGTGGTTTTCATTAATGTGCCTTCTTAATTAGGTTAATTTTGTTAATTGAACTCGAAAATTTGCCAGGGGAATGCCACTTTTTTCTTCCTGATTTTGAAAGTACGGGGTTAAAATACACTACTCCAATCAAAAGTATGCTTCATAACTCAACATTACAAGGGATATTTGACTGCCGAAAAATCGACGGGTGCGGAAGCGCGCTCGCTGTACTTGCGGCCGCGGCAGTGCTGGCCCCGCCCAGTCGCCCACCCTCTGTACGAGAGGGAAAGCGAGATAGATGGAGATAAAAAAAAAAAGAAGTCTGCATTGAAACAAGTTCCTCAACCAAGTGCTTGTGTTGACAGCTACAGATAACGTCGGGCCTTGCGATAAGGGCTTCGATTTCAGTAGACCGTTGTATCAGCAAAAAAGATGGTTGTGTCAGGAGACATTTCATTTCCTTTTTCATTTTGAAGCGACAGGGTATTTATGCTAATAAGAACTGCTCCTTTCTCAATATGAGTGAAAGGGATACAATGCAAAGAGTCGTTACGGACTCCTTCGTCAGCGGAAGATAGAAGCAGATCGCGTAATAAATGCATAAAAAACGTAGCACAAAATGAAACGCATGCTCTGACAACAGGTATTTGTAAAACATGCTATAACATTTTATTTACACGCTGAGACAATTAGAGCAGATGTTCAAAATGTTTCCCGTCCTCGCCGATGCAGAGCTGACAGCGGTATAGCACACTCTTCGCGGCACTCTGAAGCTCCTTTCGCGAAAGGCATCGACAGAAGCTGGTGATCTTCTCTTGAAGTTCTTCTGGTGACCTCGATTCGCACGGATACACTGAGTCTTTGATCCTGCCCCATAGAAAAAAGTCCAGGGAAGTGATGTCAGGGGACCGCGGGGGCCAGGGCACGGGACCATGGCGACCGATCCATTTCTCGCCGAAGTGACTGCGCAGGAAGTCTGTGGCTTTGGAAGACGAATGCGGTGGAGCCCCGTCATGCTGAAACCACACTCTGGAGCGTTCATTCAGAGGCAGCTAATCCAGAAAGTCTGAAACTGTCTTCATGAGAATCTCCTGTACATATCGTTGTCCAGTCAGGTTCTCCGTGTAGTACACAGGTCCAAGCATGCGGCCATTGAACATTCCTGCCCAAACGTTGAAGGACCACTTCACTTGGTATTTTCCTGCACGTATCCAGTGAGGGTTTTCGGCACTCCAATAGTGGGCATTATGCAGGTTTACCTGCGCGTCTCGTGAAAAATGCGCTTCATCTGTCCATAATACATTTTCAGAGAAAGTGCCCTGTGCATCCTGCATATTCAGGACCCAGTTGCAGAACTCGATGCGCTTCGCAAAATCATCGTCGTGCAGGGCCTGATGCAAACTCAGGTGGTACGGATGATATTTGGCGCGATTAAGTACTCTCCATACTGTTGTTGCAGCCACACCAGTTTCATTGGAAATACGTCGCACACTCTCATGCGGGTCTTGCGAAACAGCTGCAAGGATTGTGCCTTCATGCTGGCTAGGTCGGCGACGCTTTACGGGTGGCGTGAATGAACCACTTTCGCTGAGCGTTTTGTAGACCCGTCGGATTGTTCTAGCGCTTGGCGCATTCTCGCTCGAAAATCGTTCGCTGTAAAATGCAGCAGCAGCGTCGAAATTCATGTTGGTAGCACCAAGTGCCAATATCATGTTTGTCTTCTCCTCAATGGAGTAGCGAATCCCCGACATTACACTCTTTAAAGCGGCACCGAAGTGTGCCTGCACAAAGGAGGTTTTGGAGACAAAGCGAAACCTTCCTAGGAAGCCTAAGAATGAGGCACTAAGACGCACGAGAGTGCAAGGACATTGATACTGGCAATCCTTTCGCCCGAAGCTCACTGATAATTTCAGCTGGAGCAACAGAAAAAAACAGGACGAAAAGATAAAAACGTGCTTTTACCGCTTCCCGTTAAACTTGTTGCCCTTTCCTCACTCCCCCTCCCCAGGCGGGGCCAGCACTGCCGCGGCCGCAAGTACAGCCAGCGCGCTTCCGCACCCGTCGATTTTTCGGCAGTCAAATATCCCTTGTAATGTTGAGTTATGAAGCATACTTTTGACTGGAGTAGTGTATTTTAACCCCGTACTTTCGAAATCAGGAAGAAAAAAGTGGCATTCCCCTGGCAAATTTTCGAGTTCAATTAACAAAATTAACCTAATTAAGAAGGCACATTAATGAAAACCACTGGAGTAGGTGGCAAAAACGATTATAAGCTTCTCCCAATTGATTCCAGATTTTTAGGATGCACAGCTATTTTTTAAAAAATCCGTGACACTCTCTCGTGGAACACCCTGTATATTTGGTGTATCATAGCACTGTATGATTGTACCGCTCCGACGACAGGTGCAGCGTAGACGGCGAAATTGAACATTGATGTTCCGATGTCAGATCTGGGCATTAGCTTCTGAGAGGTCCTCTCAGCCTGAGAGGTCAGCCTGAGAGGTCCACCAGCCTGAGAGGCCCTCTCAGGCTGAGATTACCTCTCAGTCCCATAACACATTAGACTAGAGGGGTCTTTTCACTAGGGTAGAACTCCCCATATCCAGGAGAGTGGCGTACGAGGGGATAAAGAGGACGTGAACCTGCGCCAATGGTCCCGCGCAAGCTGACGCAGATGGCGCCCAATAGCTTTCTGAACCCGCAAAGCTTCGTGGCTGTCAGGAGCGTGACCGGTGCGTCAGGCACGGCGTTCCGCGCGACGACGAAGAGCACGAAGCCGCTCGCACTTAGCATCGACTGCAGAGAAGCACACCGGGACACGGAAGCAGCTAGTAGCAGCCTGCGCAGCACCTGCCACAGTACGGGCAAAATCCTGCTGGTTTCCCAGTGCATCGTTTGACGAAGCCGACTCCAGTGTGGCCTGATAGAGCTGCCAGTTGGTTCGCTTGACGGAACGTGATGTAGCCGGCTGACGCAATCGTTGGATGCTGATAAGAACGGGCAAATGATCGCTTCCGCTTCCAAGGGTGTCGGCATCTACGCCCCATGTGAAAAGACGAGCCACTGATGTTGACACATCGGTAAGATCAAGACATGAGGAGAGGTATGTGGCTTGAAGAAATGTGGGGGAACCGTCGTTTAATATACTTATAGCTCTGTCGGCGAAGAGGTCCGCAATGCGCTGTCCTCTTGCGTCGGTGCGTGTGCTACCCCAGACAGCATTGTGCGCGTTGAAATCACCACAAAGCACAAGCGGCGACGGGAGGCTGGCAATAAGTGTGTCCAATTCAGCAATGTCGTAGGGAACTCCAGGAGGCAAATAAAGGGAGACAACCGTGAGATGAAGGGAGCCCAGACAAACGGAGCAGGCCACATAGTCACCAGTCCCCTGCGTGCGCACTGTCCGGCGGACTACGGGAATGCCAGACCGGACAAAAAGCGCGACACGACTTGTTCGTCTTCGGGGTTCAGAAAGGAAGGTAAGGTAATTCGAGAGCCCAAAATCTTGTGTGATACCACATTCGAAGACGCAGAGCAAGGGCAATTTGTGCCGCCATATGAACTGGCGAAAATCAGGCGTCTTCGACTGGAGACTTCGAGCATTCCATTGAAAGATAGTCGTGTTTCGATAAGGGGCTGTTGGAGGAAGTGGAGGCCATTCACAGATAGAGAGGGAAGATGGTGCAGAAGAAACTCAAGCGCTAGTACTGCTTGAACCGCCGGCAGATCTGCCGAAGCAGGAATTTGTTGGACAATGGCGCGCAGGCAAGTGAACATCATAGCGATTATTGCGCCGAAGGAATGATCCTCTTTCTCCGGTCGAGCTTGGGACGGTTTAGGCGATCGTGGGGGACTGTCTTGAGGCGCCGGTTTTCCAGCTTGCTGGGGGTCTTGACAGTAGAAGCAAAGGCCTTCAACAGTCTCGGGGGATGGTGCGTCGGCTGCTCGGTGCTACCCGGAAGCCGTGGGAAGTGGGTTTCTCCAGGGGGAGGACGCCGCGAAGGTAAGGTTGCTGCACTTGAGTTACTGTTCAGGACACGTCGTCAGTTCGCAGCAGCTGCGGCCTTGGCAACTCTACAAGCACGGTACAGGTCGCGGTATGCTGACCACCACAGTTGGCGCACTTCGGCTCTCGTCGGGCCAGACAATGCTTGAAATCATGCGGTCCCGAAGACACTTTACATCGTTGGGAGCCTCGGCAATTCCTGGCACAATGGCCGTATTTCTGGCAGTTGAAGCACTGGACCGGGGGGTCAATATACTCCGAGACAGGATAGCAAGTGAAGCCAAGTTGTAGCTTGGCAGGGAGCACGCGGCCAGGCTCAAAAATGAGAACACCATTTGACTTAACGATAGCGTTGGCAGAGCCGTCGCTCTCGCGGGAATAGGCCACCTCTCTCTTCACCTCAATAACGCCGCTGGCGCAAAAGAAATCGAGGAGCTGTGCGTCGTTGTACTGGCGGAGAACACCAACTATTCTGCCCGTGGTGCGAAGGTATGATTCAGGAATGTATGGGAGAACGTCGACTCCAGCAAGTGACCGGAGGGCCACGAGACGGCGCGCAGAATGTTCAGATGACACATGCACAATGAGTGTACCCTGTTTATTGATGCGGTGACGGAGCACCGTCTCTTGTGTTGCGGACAGGATGTCTTCGCGCGCGACGGGGTTGGGGTCCACATCCCAGAAAGAGGCCAGAGGGATCATACAGCGAAAAACGACCGGGATGCCGTCGGCACGGCCCTTCTTATACTGTACTATTTGAAAACCATCCTGAGGCACTTTACAGTCATCCACTGGACTTGGGTCAGAAGACTGAACATCCATACGCAGGTGAATGTCGTCCTGCTCGTGAAATGCCGCGCTCATGGTGCCGGGGTCAGTAAGAAGCTCGGTGCGTGAAGTACGCGGTGAGACAGACACAGCATCTTCGCTTGTCTTCCTTCCCACTGGCGACCGACTTCTCGCCGGCCTGGATCGCTGCGGACCCTCGTCTCCCTCAGGATGACTAGTAATCCGGCGGTTTCCTCCGCCTCCCTCCATTGAGACGGGGGAAAAGGGGAGATGCTCCGCTAATATCCGAAAACTGAGAAGCCGAAAGAAAGGGAGAAAAAATGGAGTTTCGTCAGGAGCAGCTGAGAACACGTCAGGTCAGTTCTACTTCGTCGGCGTCCAAAAAGAGAGCCCGTATAATTACACCCCGTATACAAAGGGCTTTTGTGGAACACGGGCTAGTAGTTTCTTCTCAAATCTCTGCTGTCGTCCTTGAACGGAAGATTCCGTTTGTGGAACCTTCTGGAATTTCTTTCTTTTTACTATGGTTCGCTCCAAGTTCATGACACGTGGCTTTTGCACTTGCGCATTAAATCAGGTCAACAAATGCTGGAGTCTGCCCGTCCTGCTCAGTTGAAAATGTGAAACGTGTGAAAATGCGACGGTCGGGCGTTGCTATCTCGTTGAGGAGGCAACAAGGCGTCCTTCTTCCACATCAAAACGGCCCGCGACACAAGCCCTGGAGGGTGGCCCGAAACGCACATGCAGAGTAAGTTTCGTAATTCAACAAAATTGAAGATAAATTATTTGTAGAGCAGTCTGGTGGCAGTACCAAGGTATGGTGCATATTAACGTGATAGGTTGCGTGAATTATAGGCAGCAACACTGTTTCAGAGTTCCATGCCAACTGCACCACCCAGTGAAGATGCTGACACAGTGCAGGAGCACCTACAGCTCATGCGTCCAGAAATGACGCGCGAAACCCCATGCAATCAACTCATTCAGAACAGTCTGCGGTGCACTTTTGAACACCGCAGGGAATGGATGGTTGAGGAATTCCTATCCTTCGAGAACGTATTGCAGACATAGGCTGCGTTTCGGAACCCTATACAGGTAACCGCTTACCTACTTCTTTCAGATGTACCACTGTGCTTTCAGTTATTGCTCGTATACCCTATCGTATAAAGGAGTGACGTCGTTGCATACCTATTTCAATTCCTCTAGGTTAGGAAGGAGTTTGCTTTGCTAACCGGTATTCCCCTTACGAAAATTAACGTCTCCTTTCAGTTGACCGTCAATTGACTAAATTCAACGTATGCCAGTGATTGATTCTTATCGTTTTCTTATTGATAATTGGCTGGTGTCTTTATATTGACTGGTATTTGACTATTTTCGATTAAGGTTAGGCACTGTATTCACAGACTCTTATGTGCCTTTTTATGGACTGGTGATTGACTATTTTCAATTGAGAACGGGCACTGTGTTTATTGACTCTGACTGTGTTCCGCGGTGCCTGCGAAAGCTGCTGGAGCCCCGTGCCCCCTGAAACAACTGGTACGACATCCCTGTGAACGCCAGGAGCCACAGTGTACAGGCCGTATTGAAGGGTTACTTGTACCCACTAATACGCGAGATACATTGTACCTCCCGAGTTCCCTTACAGAAAATACAGAAAAATGACCTCCAGGCTTCGCAAAAAAGAAAATGAAAGGAAGAAAATGCTCCAAGGACATCGAACATGAAACACAAAAATTTATTGGCTTGCACGTACCTTTAAATTGCATCCAGTACATCATGGTTTGCCGAAAAGGAAAGCATACACGATTCACTAATCCCAACACACACATATATGGAGCACACGTTGGACGGACACACAACCCATCCGATGTACCAGGCAGTCCTCCAAACGTCGAACACATAATCCTCGAAACTTCGAACAGGCTGGCACTGCAAAGCTCAATCAAGATCACCCTTACTGACGATCACGACAGTTCCTCAAACGAAATGGCCGACGAAGAATTGTTCAAGCAAGTGGCACCCAGACACGCTTCGATGTGAGAAGCAGTTGCAATTTTGCACGCATATGCTGATACAGGAAACAACCTGTAAAGCAACCGAAGTGAATATCACGCTGGTATTGTTCCAACGTGAATGCTCGAATAGTACACCATTTTCTAACTCACGTCCTTGCAATCGACAGTCCCACGGTCACCTATAACGAAAGAATACAATTAATTTCGCTTGTAACGTACATCGTCGCTTCACCGATGTAGCCGTGCCTCTCCTGCCGCCATTTGCAATGCGTCCACCGTCTGCAACAGAATGTGCTTCGATGATTAAACACGAGTAAAACGCAGGTGTCGTACGATGCATCACAGCTAGGTTGACTTACCTTAAGCGAACATTAAACCTGTACTTAAAAAGCAAGGTTGTCATCCTTCTCAAAGGCGAGGTTGCAGGTTGCAGCGCAGACAACGGGCAACAACGCGGGAAGCGGAAGGGAAGGAATGCACTGCGGAGAAATACGTGGTGCCATGTCGCTCCTCACCGACGTAGCGCAGAGCAATGTAGTACGCTCCAACCGAAGGCACGCACATTCAGCCGGTAGACACATTATTCAACAAGCACACGAGTACACGGTTCAGGAGGCACACATATTATTCAGCGTTCACAAAGCCGTTCCATACCGACGTGACGGCTCCGTACTTGCTGAAATTCGGCGATGAGGATCGCTGTGCTTGCTACTTGATAACCGTTATGGCTCAGTGTACCGGCTGCACTTTCTGTTGTAAAAAAGTAACGCAAAATTAAATTTGCTGCCAGTTGACTCATGGCAATTAAAAGGCAGTCAATTTGTATCAACTATTTGTCAATTGGCTTTTGATTGACTAAAGTCAATAAAAAGTAAAGAAAGTAGGAAGTCAATACGGTCAATAAAAAGGAAGTCGATTGTCAATTAAAAGTAAATTTTCATTTTTGTAAGGGTCAGCTGGACACTGCTTTCTTTCAAGCCCTCGAGAGCGTTTCGCAGCCAGTGCTGGAATATGTCAGGAAGCGTCGGCACATAAAAAGCTTCTTTGAAGCTTACGAGAAGGCACAAGACGTTGAGGGCAAGACACACTTAGCACAGACCAAGACTTCGTACGTCGAACCCGTGAATGATTTTTAGTTTTCTGCTCCTGCCGTATAGTGGAATTAAAAGTGTCCTGATCCTGTAACTTCCTATATTTTTACTTCTGATACATACAGCTAGCACCGCAGCAATGCTGGCAGTTCCCACCCTCGTTTGGGAAAGGTACGGCTCGTTTATAATGTCATTGGTGAGTACGAACCTCATGTTCAGCAATTACGCAGATGGCTACGTCAACATCGAACTTACTGTGACGAGCTATTGAGTGTGATATACTTTTGTGTATGTTTCAGCGTCTCGTCTTTCGTAGTAATACTCTTGTGACGCTTTATCTTGTCCTCCTTTAAGGTGTCTTTCAGGGTGACGAGCATCAGGTCTACCCTGTGGTGTGCTATTCCGGGGAGCTGCTGTGCCCGGACCAGGCATTCGTGTGCCTAGAGAGGAACGCCGTCGAGGTTGCTGGATTAAAGGAAGGGGTGATGACCGTGGTGGCCTTATGTTGACTCATCGACATTGAGTTTATGTCAAAGTCGTGTGGCACCCTCCAGTTCTTCTGTGCCTTGATGGATTCGCCCTTACCCAATGTCAACCCTAGCGTAAAAGTTGCCATTGCAGCATTAAAGTAGCGTTTTCAATAAATCATTTCGTTCACCTGTTCATCTGTTCTCTAACTGCGCTTTCATTGCATGCAAGCACATGACATTCGTGGAAGTCGTTTGTTTGATATTGCGCAAACACATCGCAACTGAAAGACAGAAATGTAACCAGGGAAGGAGGCGGGATATGTTAATACAGAAAGACAGGGAAACACCAGCCTGGCAGAAGGCGATGAAGGAAGAGTTATGATATGACACACTGTAAACTGAAAAAACTCCCTTTTGGGTGTAATTGCATGGTATCTTAACTGACTCCCTTTAAGGTGTATAGCAACACCCTCTGAAGAAAATACACCCTTTGTGTATTGGTGTATTTCTACACCAATATTGGTGTAATAGGATGGTATCCTAACTGACTCCCTTTTAGGTGTAATGCTACACCTTCAGCTTGCTCTACACCCTTTCAGAAAGGGTGTTTGCAGTGTCCATGTGTGAAAATATGTGACCACAGCTGAATGACAAGCACGAATGCATGCTTACGAACTTCCGAGATCTGCCAGATGCAACGGATGCAATAATTCAGTCACAGCCAAAGCTGGCGTCCACAGCTTGGACAGCTGACCTGGGCAGGCACAAAATTGCCATTTGCTTGGACACTGCATGAGGCGCGCAAACCTCTGCTTGTTTGTGCAAGCGCCAAGAGTGGATGCCGGCTCTGGCCATAGCTTTGGAAAAGTGCACCTGCAACAAGAATGAGAGTGCATACTTTATTCACAGCCCAATGACGAACAATGCAAGTGCTACATATATTCATAAGCACTATTCGATTCTGTATGCACCAGCTCTGCAAACAATTTCTGACATGTAGGTATACACCAGACATGGCAACAGAGGCATAGGCAAAAACTTCACGCATCGTCATGAAACAGCCATTACTTAATGGGAACACTACACATGGTAGAATACGCTATGTTATTGGATAGAATCTCCGTTTTTGCGTTGTTAATACATTTTAATAAAATAGTTCAGCCCCTGAAATGACTAGTGTAAAAGCAAAACAACTAAGGGACCTCAGCGCAGGAACTACGCCATACTGGGCAGAGGCTGCTGTTAATGTCGATAAAACTGCAGTGAGTAGAATATTCATGACAAAATGTAAACTTTGACTCTGAAGACAACACATAGACACAGACTTCTACAAGGAACCTGCTCACAGCCAGTGCTGTAACGTTCCTTCACCATTCTCCTTCCATCACCCTCTATCCTTCCTTTCACCATCTATCCTTCACGATCTATCACCATTTTTGTGACACTGTGCAACTGTCTCTGTATATTATGACCTGAATGAACTTTGCAGCACTGGCTCTGACCAACTATCATGTGGTAGTTTGTGCGTCGGTGCCTTCTTCAGGCTCAAGGTTTGATTTTACCATGGTATTTAAAAGGCCAAGAACTATTAATGAAGTGCTACGCTGTATTGTTAATTATTACTGCTACCATCCTTGAAGGTTTTGCATGCATGAAGAAATACACTCTTAGAACAACTGATACTTTACACCCAATCTCTGGTTCTTTATGAGGCGGGCACTCATTTAGTGGTCAAACTCTGCTCAGAATGACAGTGGTTCCTACCCCGAGGTGTCAGTTATGTGCAAAGGCAAGTGTTTGTAGGTGGCTACAGAAGTACGATCACTGTCCCTGTGAAAATAGGTTACCTTAGCAAAGGCACGGCAGATAACGCTTACCCAGGCTCAAAACAATGCGACCTGATAAGCCTTGAAGAGGAGGCAGCACACACTTTATGTTAGCAGCTCACACTATCACAAACACATGCAAACTTTTGCGTGGAGCGACCTTGTACACATCTGCAAGAGTAGCTTTAAATATGGCAGTGCCTCTGCTGAAAAACAATGTAAAAATGCTGTGCCATGTGCAAAATCTATCGGAAATACAGAAAAACATATTGCACAATGTTCCTACATTATAAAAAAATCTGCTCGCCTCTAAATAGCAACTCGCCTAAAAAGCAAGGAAAAAATGCAATACAGAGACTAGAATTGGTTGAGGTTTCACAGTCCATGTTGCTGTCATAAATGGGCAATGAGCAATTGCTGAAGCTTACAGAAAAAAAAAGAAAAAAAGAAGAAAAGACTATCTGGCTTGAACGAGAACACAGCCTAACCAGCAGTCACTGACTTGTTGATAAGTTTGATGACGCATGCCTTGGGTTTTGTTGTGTTGAGCTTGAGCCAGTGTGCCTCAATGAATGTCATGATGTTGGACACTTTTTCATCATACTTCGCATGGAAAAGCCAGTATGCTGAAAATATTGCTGCCATCCCGTCTTCTGAGTCGATGATCCTCAGGACCTCTTGCTTCTCCACATACAAGTGCATATGTAGGGCATCCTCTAGCGTGTCCCCTGTGTAGCGGATGCATGGGGTTGCCGGCATGTCTTTAGCCTGAAGTGGAAGATACATTGCGTTTGCCATCACTGCACGTTAGACAACTGGCCTGCTAAAATGGTCATCATCTGTATAACTGCCACTGAGAATGAAAACAAAGGGTCTTTCCCAACACCTTGTCCTCACATGCTTATACTCATGTCAGTTAATAAAATAGCATATCAGTGCAAACACAAACACGACGATTTATATGGCCTAACTTTTGGGCTGGTCCTCATTTTTCCCAAAATGGAAATGAAAACACAAATGACTGAATAAATTTTGAAATGAAAGTATCACCCATTAGTTATCCCCACCCTCAAATTCATCTACAGACATGAAAAAGTTGAGTCCAAACATTTTATGATTATGGCCTGAAGTCCTCAGGTTTTATTAATTTTTTTAAGCTTGCTGGGTCAAGCTCAGGCCAGTAACTTCACGTCAAACACTCGTGTAAATTCAGGTCGACAAGTTATCCTCAGACTCGATTTAGTGTGACATTGGTCTTTACTGTAGAAATTAATTCATTGTATCGTTTATCTGGGAGTCTTAGAAGTAATGAACTGCAATATTTTGTGGAATATTTATGCATATCTGTGATACATGAATATGAACATGAATACACAATGAATATACAATACTCAATACATGAATATGAATATTTATGCATATTTGTGTATATGTTGCTGCCTTGAGATGTCCAGCTCAGATAAAAACTTCCCCTGGCAAAAATCACGTTTAACCCAGAAGGCAAGCCTCAATTCAGGAAAAATAGCATTATACCCTAAAACTTCTTGGTCTAAATGATGACCAAGTGGAAAATAAAAAGGCAATGGAACTCACTTGGTTGTGCACGAAAAGCTGCGCCATAGCATTGGTCTCACGCAAGAAGCGGCATATAATGCGGTAGGAAGTCAGCGCAAGCAGGTCTGTAAGAGGAGGAGTCCCATTATGTCTACCAGTTGTTCAGCCAAACAGTTTTCAAAAGCAAAACAAATGCTGTGAAAGTGGATGTGCACCACATGGTGACGGAAAAGCGCCAAATTGCCCATCTTTGAAGTCTGACAACTTGAATGAGACCCATGCTCAACTGTGCATCACCATTAGAACAACTATGTGCTACAATGAAAGCAGTAAGCATTAAAATACTCTCTAAAGGTGACTTGTGTAGAATTTGCATAAATTTAAACTTATCCAATTTCTGACTTAAGAAGATTTGGGAAGCACCGTTCAGCAATTTACATGCAAATTGGTGGGCAGACTGCAATTGCCCTACAAGCGCACTGCCATTGGCAATAGAGATATCACCATATTTCAACACCATCACCGATGTGTAACTACGATCATTATAATACACGATACATTGCAATTTACAAGGTATTTGTGTAATACAAAACATACAGACATGCACAGTGAGGACTGATTTCTGAGACTGAGATGAATAGATTCATTCAAGCATTTAACCAGTAACGACACTTACGCTTCTTTCGTCGTGGAGCAATTCCTTGCAAATGGGGAATTTGATGGATTGTCTGAAGCAAGCTGTTACTTGTCTGTATTACCCCTGTCACTGCAAGCCTAATAATCTCTTCTGTACCGTGCCGAACAACATCCAATATCTGCCGCCCAGTCAGGGTTTGAAAGTCATTGAAGAACTGAAAGCCGTATATGAAACAGTTATGCTGCCACCTAAACTGTTCGTGAGAAATCTTACCCGCTGTGCGTCCCTAATATAAGGGTACTTCTGCAATGATTCCTCGACTGGCATTACAGAAAAATCAGCACATCTTGATCTGTGCGTAATGGCTATTCTCACTTTAATTTGCCCTTCATCTGGGCTCCTCTTTTCGTCCTCGTTTCTGAGCCATTCCTCGTGTCTGTCAAGGCTCGTACCATCCTCATGACTAGGGCCGGGTTGTGCGACCTCCTGTAGCAAGAGCAATTCTTGGGCGTTTCAACAGCAATATTGTGAAATTGCCTGCTACAAACAAACCAGTAATGAACAAATTACAGACATGTGCAAATATCAGTTTGAAAAAATCAAAAAAAAATCCAGTCTTTGAGTCAAATAGCATCACAGAGAATTCCATCTGTTAAGTGGACTGCACTGCCGCATATACTAGCATCGCAGGAAGCCCACTATACAGCAGCCGTGACAGCTGTTGGAACACAATGGTGCAGCTGCCTTTTTTCCTGTGTGTGGTACTGTTCTGCAGTGAATGTGCTGACATCATTTATTCATGATATGCACAACTGAACCTTATTGTCACTGCTTAGTCATTATTGTTACTATAAGCTCATATTCTTGATTGAATAGTGGCGACCTGGGAACGGTTTTTATGAACTGATTGTCTTTTTTTGAATATGCTCGCAATCATTCTAAAGCTGGCTTCACCCGGATCATGTAAACACTGCGGGAACCCACCTTTACAGGGTTGTTTGCGCCTGGTCTAGTTATGCATTAGCATGCAGAACAAAAAAAGGAGACTAAAGGCAATCTTTTGTACTTATGCCACATGCAGGTGCTAACAGTGATGAGTAACTGCCTGCAACTCAGGTGGCAGAAAAGTAGTGCCCTTTTTTGTTTTGCTCTGCTTTCAAAATTAAAGTTAACGTAATTGGGGGTTGTCTTGTCATGTTACAATATGGACACAACTAACAAGCGTGCAAGTCTCCTCTCCCTGTTACCCCAAGCATGAAATGCCACTGACTTTGGCGTCTGGCACTGACTTTTTTTCCTCCTCTTGCCCTCTTTCAGCCTCTGCTATGTTAACTGTAGGGTGAAATACAAGTCCTCTATTTCCCCCCCGATACCGCATTGTATGATCCTTTCGGATAGCACAAAGCCTTCGCGCTGAAGCTGGAGAACTTGATGCTGGATTTTAATTTTTAACATTTGCCCGCCCGTCGCTGTGATCCCCGATGTTCATGCACGGACTGAGCAGTTGAAATTCATTGAAGTTCATTCAGAAAGATTATAAAAAAATTTAAAACAATACACAGCTGAGACATTGCATAAAAGGTATGACTGGACCAGCTGCAGAGAGCCCTGTAAAGGTGGCATCCCGCCATGCTTACATGCTCTGGGTATCTGAACAAAAAGCACGAAATTATGATGACTAGAAATGTCATAATTGGTTAAAGTTGGTCCATCTGTTATTGAACTTCGCAACTTTGGAAGGTTTTCCTAATGGGCCCCCACCATGTATAGTCGCTGACCGATAATTCGGACTTTCCAATATTCCGGACAAACACAGTGGCTTTATCACAAGCCCAATACAACCAATGTATTTTGACTTCCAATAATTTCCTATTTTTTTAAGTTTCAGCCAAATTTCGGTGCGAGCTGCTTTTTTTTTGACGACTTTCCACCTCCTTGACATCAAATTACCTCAAACATGGCACATCTCCCGCACGAACATCAACAAAACAACAAGCTACGTCAGCTTCAGGTTGCATCAGAAGCAGTCGGATGAGGAACAGCCCATGTCACCGGAACTTCCACTGAAAGGATGAGCGGAAGTTACGGTCACGTGGGCTCCCCTAATCTGATCCCTTCCAAGAAACACCCGGACTGCACGTGATCCCAAAAGCGTGCCGTGGGACTTCATGCTTCATCTCCCCATATGTGCTTTGTTGTCTACACGAGGTTTCTCGGAATCTGCAACATCAGCCAGGCTCATTGCGTGCATAGCTGTACTGAATATAGTCCAGAAACAACGGTCATTGATGCGCTTTGAAGGTCGTATTTCGGCAGTGTGGCATCAACGTGACTACACTGCAACATTAGTTCTCATTTCTGGGCTGCGAAACAAACGGGAATACATGTGTTTTCACACTGCTTTAACTATTCTTTGCAAACCTTTTTTCGGAAGTGAGGTTTGACCTCCAGCTAGTAATTCGGACTGCCCAATAATTCGAACCAATTTTGTGGCTCCTGGAAGTCCGCATTGTCGGTCGACGACTTCATTTTATTCGGATTGTGCAATAAACCAAGCCAAACCAAGAAATTCTTGTGGCAGACAGGCAATTCTGCAAATTATTGCAGAATCGTGGAAAAAGAAGGGCCCTACTTATACCTGACGCGTGGTCCTCTGTAGATGTGGGGATTGCGCACGCTCCTCACCACCAGTGTACCTACGGTTTCCGAACTTCAAGCGCTTCTGCTGGACCTCCTCGTTATTCTGAAGCTTCCTCCGTTCATTTTTAAATTTGTTCCTGAGAGCCACGATCCAAGAGCTCTAGAAGTACAGTATAGGAACACAACACAGTTGAAAGATATGTACGTTCAAATACTGTGCGCAGTAATTCCATAAATAGGACAACTGGTTGATGCATGGTGAGTATTTTGGCGTGGCCTCACCCGCCCTAATTGTTATGCCCTCATGACTTCGAGCCCTCACTGGCCCTTATTTCTAAGATGCCCTTACTCAGATTCCCTCGTAAGCCCTTAACACACGAAAGCAAAACAGGCCGCAATCTCACGACATTTGAACTCATGAGTGCCTCAGGGGCGGATTTAATGGGGGGGGGGGGCGATCCCCCTACGGCTATGTTCCCCATGTGGCTGATACTGTGCCGCAAAGCTCCTTAAGACCCCCCCCCCCCCAAGAGAGACCATTGAATCCGCCCCTGGAGTGCCTTCACAGCACCTCATCATGACGGGTTGCTATTCATGATGCAATAACAACCCTCACAGCCATCACATGCCTTCAAGTCCTGAGTGCCCCACAACAGCTGTTGTATAGGCCTTCAAATAATGAGTCCAGCCTAACGTGCTTCAAGGCAGGAGAATTGCCATTCAAGCAGAGCACTTTAACAGCTGTGAAATTTTACCCACAAACCGTGTGTCCCAGTCACTGTTCTGGACAACTTACGACGGCGGTTGCTCCCTCAAGGATTTACAAAGCAAGCCGTAAGCAGATTGCCGTAGCAGAAGAGGTGAGCTGCATCACTCCTATTAATTTTGAGTTATTCATTCAATAACCATCATTCTGTCTATCAAGTAACTTTGTGGTTTTGCGCAACCAGACACAGGCAATAGAATGATGTTTGCCTTGGGGTGGTAGAGAACATGACAGGCACTTTTAAAGCACTTTTCAACAAGTTTGACTGTGCTGCTCAAGTATATGAAACTTTTGATAAAATCGATGAACTATGGTTCTCTAAAAAAAAAAACGAACTATTTGTGAACTTCTAAATGCAATTTCAAAATGTGCACGTTATCGCTGTTCCCTCAAGACACTAGAAACAGAATGCTACGAGCAGAATAACTCCACAAACCTACTTCTAATGGAGTACCTAATGAACTGACAGTGGCACTTACGCAGCCATCACCGATGACATCTGCAAGTTGAGGATACTTCTCCACCAGCATGTTGGTTGCTTTGTAATAGAAAGTGCGTGAAGGGTAGCTGCATTGCAAAATTGTGGAACAAAACTGTCAGATATCTTCCCGGTGCTAAGCTCACACTAGGCACATTATGAATGTAACTCAAAAAGCTGCACACATAGGTGTACTTACAGTGTGGTCCTAACAATTGACTGATACAAAAGATCCACAATTTTGATCTCAAGAGAGGATTTCAGGGGCTGGTTGCTTGATACTGCAACCATTGCAGCATGAAGCACACCGAAGTCTGGAAGCACATAACCCTGTCCATCACGGTTTTCCCAGTCACTTCTGGAAGAGCATATGTGCAATTGCATGCACATGACTCAGTGAATAATCAATGCAATAAATTACTGAAGCATTACAATATGGTGAAGTATTGCCTGCGACACAGTTTTCAGTAATCTTAAGACCATGTCAGAGCGAAATTCCTAACTAAGGTTTTCTGCTGGTGTCGACTTCATTCCACCATTGTGGCTTTAATGGCCGGACTGCAGCAACACCATCAGGTGAGAGATGATGGTACAACAATTGTGTGTCATCTGCTAGCTCCAAACACAGGCTCCCTATTTATTTGGCAGGCAGAGTGCAATCAGAACTGACATCTGTTTAGCTTTTCCTTTGTTTGGAAGCACAACTAGTACACCAATGTCAGGCCATATTTGAGGCATTTCCACGCTGGTTACGATTTTTTGCAGAAAGTGTAGGTGCAATATCAGAGACGATGGCTGTCCTGCAAAACTTGCACAGATGAGGGATTCCCTTATTTTATTTACTGTTGGCAAATAAGCAATCAAGCCTGATATTCAGAACATTCATCATGTAAATAAATGGGTGGGAGTGCCCCTGATGTCACCCAATGCAAATTGGCAATCTGTACTACCCCTTATCAAGAGGAATGAGCACGGTGATTTAGTGTGGGAGGGGATTGATGCACCACTAAGGTCATGTGCTCCACACCTTTTAGCTGCTAGCCAGCAGACAAGGCTTGTTTCCTTATTTCTCCACAAAAAGATAGACGCACGTGAGCGCAACATTCACAGGACCGTCGTGGTCGGTCACGTTACCTTTGCACCCTTTACAAAGATACTGATGGCCACAGAAAAATCTTGAACATGGCATGAACCCTGTGTAATTGTGCTTCCAAAATAGGGAAGAAGGAACAACAGAAACAAACCTGCTAATTCTAAAAGGTACAGCTGTCAAGCTATCATCTCTCTCGTCTGGCAGCAAGGTGTCGGAGCGAACCGAAAACCGGAACCGAAAACAAAAAAAAAAACACACGCTATTTTGGTGCGAACCGGAACGGAATCAAAACCGTATACGTTTTTTTCGCTCAGGAGGGAAACCGAAAAATATATTTAACGGTTTTCAGTCCAAGAAAAAACTTCGCCGGTTTGGACTACGGATAGGCGAATGAAACAGACGTCGTGTGCTTTGAAGTCATGTCACGGATACTATACGAGGGTTACGGTTACGGTGGAATGTATGTCGGTATACTATGACCCTTAGGCTCCCTTTGTAATGGTTTATTGTTCGCGCACGCACACAGACTTAGAGGTACATGTGACTCTCTAGCAATGTGCCGTAGTGTTCGTTTTAATTTGATCCCCCCAAACTCTCCTCAACTAAACAGCGACCCAAGGGGGTCTGCATAACGGCTTCTTTATCGGTAATGTCGCGCAACGCGTCCCTTGTTTGAAAGCAGCTAAGTTGAATACATTTACGTATACGCGAGGGCAAGCCCGTGCGAAATGGCAACTCTTTTGTGGACAGGACACAAAGAAAATAAAACGGAGCCTTCGAGCGCGTTTGTGAGTGAAGGTGTTCCTCGATTTGCGTCGTACTCGTGCGGTGGTGCTTGCTGGCTAGACAGTAGCAAGAGACATTCGGATGGGACGCGATCGCTCCAACCGAACAAGAAAGAACTTTACGTATGACATCACGACAAACAAGTCCGTTTGTAGCATGCGCTTCAAGAAAGGAGAAAGCCCATTTGAACAGACACTAAGCTACCGGAACCAGGAGCTACCAATTTCACAGCTGTCTATTAATATTAAATACCATGTATGCGGAATAAACGGGTTTACATTTTGTAACATTGATTTTTTTTGTGGGGATGAATATTCCCAGCAGAAGCGGAACCGGTTAAAAACCGGTATGAACCGTTATGTTTTTGCTCCGGAGCAGAACCGGTACCGGATCGTTTATGATGCAACCGGAACGAAAAACGTTTCGGTTCGACACCCTGTCTGGCAGTATTGATGCAGCCCAGTCACAAGAACCACGCAAGTGAAGTGAAGGTGACTCCAGCATAGCACCCAGGTTTAGTATTCGGCTCTAATGAAGACTGAAGATTACAGATAAGTGTGCCACGAGTCACACACAATGAATAGATTCAGTGTTCAGGAAGTTACTGCTCAAAAGGGACTCGTTACAAGTTAAGATAGCAACCTTAAAATGTAACTAAGTTACTAATACAGTTAATGGTCATGAAAAAGAACTGGAAGTTTCAGTTACTTTGTAAAAGTGGCGAGTTACATTCAGGTTATTCCGTACTCAATATTTTATGTCATAACCGTAAATATCGCATCACGGATACAGCCATGGCATGCACAGCGTGTTTCGATTCAACTCATGTTTTTTTTTAACAACATTAAAGTCTACTTTGCAATATGGTATAAAGCCGCTGCAGAAATTATGTGGCAAGAGAACGCGACTGTCTAACGACAAATTGAGGAAAAAAAAACATTACATTTTTGTTACATTACAGCCAAGATATCAGAATGCATTCCAACCTCAGAAACTCACATACTGTTCGTTAAAGACCCCGACAACTGCGTGCATCCTGCAGTACGGGCTGACATCGATTGCTTGTAAACAAGGTTGGTGTGAAAAATAAAAACATAGTTTGGAGAACCTGAGCCCTCCACACAAAGAGAGACCGGACAAGTCTGCGGTATGCATAGAAAGGCAAAGTACGAATGAAACGCTGTGCATCGCATGCTTTTTCACTGAAATTTGGAACAAGGGAGAATAAGGTAACTTGAAGTCATTATAATTTACCCAGAAAAGGAACGAGTTCGTTGAAAAGTCACTGGCCTTTAAAATGGCAGTAATGAGTACAGTAACGAGTTGCCCTCAACATTGGATAGATGCCCTGACACTGCGTGAGACAGTGACCTCATCAAGTCACACGACGTGACCTTTTGTTGCTGCTCCTGTCACATTTTTGTGATGAAATTAATTATCATATTATATTACATTACATTTGTGCGCGGACAACAAATGCTTGGAAATACATTGGTCAAATTTGCAACTGTACCCTGGTACAATAACATGGAAACAGAACCAATTGCAGCCTCTCTTTACACATATGATGTGCAAAGCAGTGTCAACCATGGTATGAAAAATGGTAATCTAATGTCCAGTGCTGCCCCACTCATGCCGTGATTGTGTCACTTACGTTGTCCTCATCACTCCATTACTTGTGCTTGGTTCAGGCTCTGTGAGATTAAAGAGTGAACTGTCGTTTAGTAGCATTGGTGAATCACATAACAGTACTGGTGACATGTCATCGGCCATCACTGGTGAACTCTTGCTACCCAATGTTGGGTCCTGGAACGAGTAACATGCAGTTATGACCAAGCACAAGCTACAAATTTATTTTGCTCTAGAAAGGCACCTTTGCTGTTGGCTCAGAGTGGCGAGATGACAGTTGCACAGTTGCCAAATGAGGAATTTCATCCTCGTCAGCAAGGGTGATGAAGCACGCGAAATCTTTATCATACATCTGCAAGTACAGATCCAAATTGTTCCCACAATATTAGTACATGCGTTCACTGGGATAACCTATCAGACTACTACTGTACAAACGTGGCCTCATCGACAGACGCTCGTGGGGAACGAGTTCAAGATCCAAACCGCCGTACAATGCACCAACTTTGCAACTGCCACGCCTGCCAACTGCCTTTCCAACTGATTAGGTGAGCTGGTCAACGCATTGGGAACCTTCCGAAACTGCTGTTATTCCGCACAGTAACTTCGAAACAATAGGCATAGCACAGCAAAAGCGGGGCATTGAACGGTGGCAGCAGAAATAAGAGTACTACCTTGAATACAGCTTCCGAGATTGAAATTCTGTCGCTGAGGAGCCTGCATTCTTGTACCGCAAGTTTCAGTTCATGCAGTGTCGTGCTGTGGCAGTTTCCAACGGCGTCCAACTGAAGCTTCCGTCTTACGTCCGTACCACTGACTTCCACGAGGCAGGACACTCGGGCCATTACGTACCGAAATGTCAGTGCTGGAAGTGTGCACAACACTATAAATATGCGTTCCCCACCGTGCCGAGAAACTTACTTGACGTCTCAACAGCACCTTCCGCACGTCGTTGCGTCGTACGCTCCCGCCAACGCGAAGTAAAGTGCCCGTATGAGGGATTGGATTGGCATGGATGGCGCGACTCTGGCTACTGTAGTTTACTGCATTTTGGCTTCTTATCGTTTTGTTCGCGATTCAAGAATAAATATAAGCTCATGTTAAAGACATTAGGGCTCATTTCATCTCGTAATCACGTTTGCCGTTTCGCAAATTCGGTTTTCTGGAAGCGGATGGCTGACGCAGGCTTCAGCTTTGACTATGGCTTTGTCAATGGCAAAGTGTAACCCACGAGGTGTAACCATCCAAGCTAAGTCGCACATGGTGTGTGGTGAAAGGTGAAAGCCCTTTCCTCGTTGCAGTTCGCTGTATTGCGGACGTGATGTGGGCTCAATACAGCTGAGCACGGGCCTCCACTACAGCAAGGTACGTATTCCCTCATCCCTAAACGCTCTGCCATAGAGTAGCAACAAGCAACGTCTTTATCAAGCTGTGGGACGACACACTGCAGCGATACGTCACCCCCCACCCCGAAATTTAACCTGCACACCTTGCACACCCTGTAGAGGGTATTAATGAAGTCTCTTAATTAAGGGTCTTAAGGCGTTAATTAGCGTTGTCTTCTGCATTATTATGACTGCTAAGGAATTATGACCCCCCTTTGGCGCCGACTTTATCGATAAACCACTCAAACAGCACCTATGCACGCCTCCCACATGTTAGCAGAATGCGCCAAACGGTTGTTTCTACCCTATTGGGTAATAGCCCACCAACAAGCCCATATACAGTGTTTCTTTTCTATCTTTTTTTTTTATTGGAAACCCAGCGCTTCACAAGGCCGGCGATAGAAGAAAACTGGAGTCTATATTTGCACTGCTTGAGTAGGAAACAGGTGTTACTAATTATGTAGCACCTGTTTTACTCAAGTACCTGGAAAGTAGCGCTCGTTTTGCCTTTATTCTTCTATTCGTGAAGGGTAGTGTTTCCAATAATTAAAAAAAGACACCCTGTATACTATTTGCTGAACTGCCTTCGGGACGTTGCATCCAGTAGAACATTGCACAGGCCTAAATTTCTAGCATCCAGTCTTATATACTGATTTTGCGATTACTAAGTTTGCGATACTGATCTTGCTTGTAATATGAACAGTAATATAAACAATATGAAAAAGTAATTAATGTGCACTGCTGTCGTGTTACAGATGCCAAATGCCGGCCAGATATCTTGCCCACGCTGCCAATGGAAGGTGTTCACCCTTAGGGCTCTCTTCAGGCACCTGTGCTCATCACATAGTCATGAGAAGAACTGGGTGTGTGGCCTGCAGGGATGTGTCAAGACATATCAGTCATATTTCAGATACCGACAACATGTCACTGCAAAACATGGGGATTTGCTGGGACACTTTGATTCACGAGCATCCAGTGAGCAAGGCACTGAAAATGAAGGTGGCGAAGAAGGTGGTCAGCCCATGGCTGATGCACAGGATGCACAGCTGAACATAGATGAAGGAGAAGCAGTCAGTCCCTCAAGGAGCCCTGAGGCAAGAGAAGAATTGTCTCAGACCACACCAGACTCTACAAAACGTTTTGCGCTACTGCTTCTAAAATGGAAAGAAGAGATGAGGTTGCCTGAATCAACCTTGAACGAAGTGGCAAATGACATAACTTTGTACCTAGAGGAGTTGGCCCAGCAAGCTCCAGATACGCCCGATGGAGGAACACTTGAAAACACTGTGAAGCAACTACCCATGTTGCAGACAAAATATGGTCGGGAACAGTACTGGAAGGATACACTGCCATTCGTTCAGCCGTCAACAATTTGCTTGGAAAACAAACCAGACGGGAAGACTATTTCTTTCCGCTACATCAGCCTACTAAGAGTATTGAAGATGTACCTGGAGTGCCCACAGGTTCCAGACATATCTGAACAACAAGGAAGAGAGGGACGCTTGACCACAGTGTTTGATGGCACAGCATTCCAAAATCATAAATACTTTCAAGGTGACAAAAAGAAGCTGTGTATACAGCTTTATACCGATGAGTTCGAACCATGTGATCCCTTGGGTGCAAAGCGTGGCAAACACAAATTGATGGTTGTGTATTATTCCGTCCTTAACGTGCCCCCTGAGCTGCGGTCTCGTCTCCAACACATGCATCTGGCATTAATTGTAAAGGACAAATTAGTGGAACAGCATGGACTGCGCCGCATTCTACAACCACTTCTTGAGGACGTACGACAGTTGGAAACAGAAGGCATTGTTGTCAATTCAGTGAAGTACACCGGGTCAGTGCTGTGTGTCACAGGGGACAATTTGTCAAGTCATCGCCTTGGAGGATTTGCCACCAACTTCAGTCATGGCCGTATATGTCGATTCTGCATGGCTCTGCACCATGAAATTTCCATCAAGCACAAAGAACAAGACTTCGTCATGCGCTCTCCGGAAGGACAGCGCTACCACGTGAACATGCTTGAAAACGGGCTGCCAGCTTTGTCGTTGTATGGAGTGAAGGCGTCATGTGCAATGGAACTTGAGGGATTTGAACCTACTGAACATCTGCCTCCCGACGTGATGCATGATGTTCATGAAGGCGTTATACCTTTTCTTCTCAAACATGTTCTGACTAAGCTTGTGTCAGACAGATATTTCTCTCTGGACACTCTGAATGACTGCATTGAGAAGTTTCCTTATGACCCGTGTGACAGGAAAAACAAACCCGAGATTGTACACCGTGCTGCACTGACGACCAAAGGTACACTAAAAGGAAGTGCATCCCAAAAATTCTGTCTTTTCCGGAATGTGGCCCTGTACATTGGAGAATGTATACCTTCAGAAAACAGTGTCTGGAAACTCTACTTGATCTTCAGAGAAATTGTCGACATCATCATGTGCAGAGACTTGCCATCTGAGTACGTGCCGTACCTCCATCGTCGAATTGAGTTTTTTCGGCAAGAGTTTAATTTGCTCTTTCCTGAAGTCCGAGTCCCATGTAAGATGCACTACCTGCTCCACTATCCTACTTTCATCTCCAAGTATGGGCCACTTGTTGGAGTGTGGTCAATGCGATTCGAAGGAAAGCATCAATACTTCAAGGACGTGACACGAAAAATTAAAAATTTCAAGAATCTGTCGTCTTCGCTTGCTAACAGGCACCAACTCTATCAGATGTACACGTGGACACAGCAGGCTCCTGATGGCATCATGTCAACTAAGTGTTGCAAGCCACTGCTGTATGAGCATGCACCTGAAGCGCTGCAGCTGTACCTCACTAGCCACGGCATCAATGAAGACCAGATAGTCTCCATGAAGAGTATGGAGCTCAGTGGCAGGACATACGTCACAGACTGCATCGTAACATCACAGGTGATTGGTGATGAGCTGCCAGAATTTCAAGAAGTCTGTGGCATATACTCCGTGAGCCGTCGTATCCTCCTGCTTTTGCGCAAGCTGGTAACATTAGAGTTTGACAAACATTTGCACGTCTTTGTCGTTGATCAGAGCACAGATACATTCGTAGCTGATTCACCGCTCGACTACATGTCAGACCTGCTGAAGGTGCATCGAAAAGGGAACAGTTATGTGATAAACCCCCGACAAGCCCTCCTCTGATCGCTCACTTATTGTGCTTTCTGTTCTGTATATAGCCTCTTTGATCGCCGAACTGAGGGCACCAGGCACTGTATTGTGTTTTACCGGATCTGTAGAGATTTCCTCAACCTTCAGTATTATGCGACCTATTGCATGGACATTGTCAGCTGTTGGGCCATTGTGCATACGTCGTCTCCCCAACAGTCCTGAGCCTTACTTTTTATCGCTTTCAACCGCTTCACCATCTTTTCTGTTTTATCTGCATTGTAGACATTATATCTGCTGATGAGAAGATCGCGGACTTTCACATTTTACACACTTCTTTCATGAGTATGCTGAGCCCTCAGTCAATGATACAGACATTGTTTTGGACCATGGGAATGCAGTGTATAGCACCAGTTAAAAATGCATATAAATATATACAGGGGTTAGTGCACATTTCTTCTATATTCATGCCCCCGGACCTCATTCAAACAATTTTCTCGTTACTATACCCCATCCGAACTTGATGGATAGCAAAGTTAAAAGCGAATGTCTTGTGTGATTGTTACTGGCTGTTTCTTATTCATTAATTTATATTACTGATGCGCTGGTGGTCACGCAAGGTGCCGTACCGGAGTTGATTTCTGTATTGCATCTATATATCTTTGTGCATGTTTTGCCAAGTATTTTGCCGAATTTTCGCTTGTGTATTTTGGACATTTGCAGTGATATTAATTGCCAGTCTGCTAATCACATTTACTATAATACGTTCTTATTCAGTGTATTAATTCCCTTACTTTGATTGACAAAGAGTAAAGTGTTTGTGATGGCTTCAGAAAGGCTTCAAAGTTATGAACAAAAAATTAAGCCCAACAATAGTGTGGATGTGTATCATTGTTACTTCGTACACCTTTTTCACACCAAAAAGGTGTAAACGGGCTGTGCAGAAGGTGTTCGAAAGCTCTAACACCCCTCTAAGACCCATTTTTTTAGAAGGTGTAATAAGGGAGTAAAAAAGGAGTATATACAAGTTTACACCCTATTTACACCCCAAATACACCCAAAAGGGAGTTTTTCAGTTTACAGTGCACTGCATTGAACACCTTCCACACAGGTTAAATACTTCCCTTTACGAGTAGAAATGACATGTAGGAGAGGTGACGCTTAACGTCGCCATAAGTGCGGAATTTGCTACCCTAGAGGTATGAAAAATCATTCTTCTATTTGGTAGAACAGTCCTGCTCTCAACATACAGCTACATTCCCAACGGAGTCTAACTTTCACTCCACATTTGTGGTAAATTTCCCCTTTCTGGGGGTGAGCGTGCCTTCCTCATTGGCAGAAACTGCGTACCCAAAAAGGTAGAGTACTTCGACACCTGCGGGTGGATCGTTTGCGCCCATTGGGTGTAACTGCCTACACATAGGAAGTAGGGGCACAACTGTTGAACCCCGACGTTAAAGTGTCGGGGTTGAACAGTTGAATCCCTACTGTTGAACAGTTGAACCCCTACGGGGTTGAACAACCCCTTCTTTTCTACCCCAAAAAGGTAGAGAATCTGTAACAGCACGCTTCTACCTCAAAAGGTGGAAAATTACGCCTTTTGTTCTTAGAGTGTATAACGTATACGTGAGCTTTTGATAGGTTGTGCTTCTACGCTATGTTCTGTGGTGCGTAGAAATATTGGTACGTGACGAGATGTAGCTCTGATGTTCTTCAGTATGTATGGAGCGCCAACTACGAGAAAGAAATCACGATCACTACCCTCTACGCAAGAAAGAAGCACCTTGCACACACGCGATGTCGAAATATGTTCCTCAGTGCCTGGTTGCGAGCTTGGGTCCGACAATACGGCACCAAAAATATACCATTGTCTTCACACTATGTGATGGTATGAAACACCACATTCTTCAGTGCGTCAGGAGAGACTCAGCCCCCTGACCATATTATGAAGGACCAAGATTTAGCAACTACAGTGAACACAGTAACCTGGCGCTCCATAACATTGTGCACGTTGAACGCCAAACGCAGTGGAAAAAACGCCGCCTCAAAAGCATGTAGGCGGCACAGCGGGACCACATCCAGACTAAATCGGTTCGTCTGGTTACATTAAATTTGAGGAAATTTGGTTCGGCACCATTTGTTAGCGTTGTACGTCCTCTCATCCTGATGTAAAAAGAAGAAGAGAAAAAAAAAGTGGCGTATAACAACGACCTAATGTGCACTTTCCACTTCCAATGTACTGTACCGCATATATGAAGCACGGCTCCGAGGTGTACCGCGTAACCTGATCCGCCATTTTATAAAACAGGCTACTGACATGGGTCACAAGTTGAACCTTGCTTAGAGCGCGGTATTTTCACTTAGTAGCATATCGAGGACAAAGTGACTCGTCCCACGCACACGGTTTAACGTCGCGATGGCAACGCTACAAACGATAACTCCTCCAAATTTTGCAAATACCGTTGTATTGGTCACTTCACGGTCATTCGTCACTTCACGCACATCCACGATCACTCGCAACTGGCGTTATATAATATTCACGACCATATGCGGGTTGGGAACGGCCCTCGAGCAAGTCCAGGTCGCACGCTAGCATTTAACAACATTTCATACGTGGACATGCATCAAAGGGCTTGATGCTGTATACGTTTTGACCGATTCTGGGTATGGTCATCGACTCGCTGGTCATGAGCACCTTGAAGCTAACGTGCAGCGAAGGACGTCAGTGATTCCATACACTTTTGAACATCGATATGGAATATCGATATGGCTGTGACAACCGTTCGTTTTTTGCATTTTACAAAGGCCTAGTCCATGAGGTCGTTTGGAGCACTCTAATCCTCCATAAAGCCGAGAAGCCAGCAACGATCGAAAAGTGTAACATGCAAGCTGGCTGGTATCTACGTCAAGTGACCGGCCTGATCTCGACGTCGAAATTTGCATAGTATATGCTACGCCAATCATCATCATCATCGAAATAAAGTTGTTATTCTTACAGTTCCTGGGAAGCGCAAGCAAACACTATAGGAAGTACCGAGTGCTTCAGGGAATGACTTCCTCGTCCTCTGGTATAGCTTCAGAGTGACTTAGTGCTTCCAGTCTGTGCAGCTGGAAGTGAAACGTTACATCGGAGTCGTGAAAAGTTGGAATAAATGTTAGACATGTACGAGGGACGTTCAAGTCAAACCGGGACTTTTTTTCTCGTGAGCGTTAAAAGGGATCCTACCGGTTCTTGTTAGTCATTTACACATGGGACAAGTCTCTGCTCTCACCGCATGGTGGCCCAAAGTCTGTGTGAAACTGAAGTCACGTGCTGAACAAGATGGCGGAGCACATTGTGAGCACGCACTTCGAACAGCGACTTGTGATGAAATTTCTTGTGAATTAAGGCGTAAAATCGTGTGAAATTCACAGTAGACTTCGGGCTCAGTACGACCCAGATACGCACAGCCGCAGGAAAACATTTCAGTGGTGCAGGTAATTTAAAGAGGGCCGTACCTCAGTGCAGGATGATCCCGGTCGCGGCGGCTCAGAGCCCAGTGCCGCTGTTCCTGAGAACATTGAATGCGTGGAGCGTCTGATCCTCGAAAACCGACGGATAACATGCCGCGAACTTACTCAAAAGACTGGGAACTTTGAACATCGACATCTCCAGTTCCGGAAAATTAGTGCACGCAGGGTGCCGAGGCAGCTTGGCAGGACTTGGTCACCAATGGGTCCTGTTCCCGCGGGACAATGCACTCCCGCATACTGCACATCGCATGACATGCACATTACAGGAACTGGGCTGGGAGATAGTGTCACACACCCCTTACAGTCCAGACCTTGCCTCGAGTGATTTCCATCTGTTTGGGCCACTGAAGGAGTTCCTCGGGGGCCGCCATTTCAGCTGTGATAACGAGGTGAAGAATGCTGTCCGATCATGGCTGCGCCGCACTGACGATGCTTTCTACGCTGCTAGCGTTGGAGCACTGGTAGAACGCTGGGAAAAGTGTGTCAGTGTAGCTGGGGAATACATCAAGAAATAAAACCTATTTTTCGCGTCGAAGAACGTTTTACTGTTGCGAAAGACGAAAAGTCCCGGTTTGACTTGTACACCCCTCGTACATCGAAGGATGTAGGGAATGCAAACTGATTGATGAAGACGTCAAAAACTGAGTTTAATGCTCCCTGTGACATTTATCGTATGTTTCACATTCAGATTCAGATTTATTGTCATCCATACAAGTACAGATGAAGGAACACCTGAAAAAAAAAAAAGCTCTCTAGCAGCTTGACGCATATTTGCATCAAATTACCGTTCGCAGTGGCGTAGGACATTACATGTCGCGCTGACGCACCCCGGCACCATCTCACAAATGAAATTCATTGATGTTGTCGCCCTTACCATCAAGGCCGTATTACTTACTTACATGCATTACGTAGCGTTTTATTGTGATTCATTTTGCATGATGATCATGATAATATGCACACGTAAGCAGCGTTACAATGTTATCGTGTTTTATTTGTGTATTATGTGTAATTCTGTAATGCTTCCCTTCCCTCTGAGCAGCACGCGGAGATTTGACCTCCTGCACACTATGATTGCAGAATGTATTTCACTAAAAAATTGAGTTGAAGTCGATATGCTTTTCAATCTCGATACAATTCACCGAAATAAAATTCGTGAACTTGATAACGATGCTGTACGTTCACGCCGCTTCAACCTATAGAAGACGAAGATGAAGCAGTGCAAGCTCATTCTAGTGCAAACTTGATATCACGGTAAGTTGTCCTTGCTAGTCTATCTCAGTCAAGATTGTAGGGCGTAGTTTGCTAGACTTCGATCCTTATTGTAAATGGGCTCAATATTTCATTCCCCACATCACCCCCAGCCTTGCACTTTAAAAACAGAACTTCACCGCATAGCACGCTGTGCGCCAACCATTGCCAAGAGTGATAGGGTTATCGATTCTGATTCGAAGAGAGAGGTGGGCGTACGCCTTTTTGTGGCAATTTGGATATATGAAAATTGCCACAAAAAAGCGTACGCCCACCTCTCTCTTCGAATCAGTAGCGATAACTCTATCATTCTTTCTAATTCTCGGAGCACAGCGTGCTATGCGGTGAAGTTCTGTTGTTAGAGTGTGGGGCAGAGTATCGCCCCAGGCGATGAAACAACCCATTCATCATCTCGCAATGAAGTTGTTGTTGATAACAACTGTGCTGTCCACACCACGAGAGCAGCCTGTGGTCTACAAGATATCCGCTAACAAAATGTATGCGAAACTAACTTGAATACGGTCTGAAAACAGGCTCATTGGCATCCGTCATTCGGACTCTCTGCCCCGTTTTATTTAACAGAGGGGACGCATGTTCTTTCAAAGCACTCCCCATTCTTCGTTGAGGTCACAGAAGGGCGCATATCACGCTCCCTTTTCACTTGGCAAGTAACAACGACATATGATTCTGCACAGTGCTGTCGTTTGTTCCGTTGTGCAGCTATGCAACCAAGGGTGTAGTGTTCAGAACACTGTGCTGTTCGCGTACATCTAAATACCGTATACTTCGCAATATCGGTAAACCATTTGTGAATGACATGATAAGTTAGTCGGGGAATGCATTGAAACAGCTCCTGGACCTTAATATTCGTAATAGCAGGTTGGGTCATCGGCACGTTTTCGATATACTGACACAAACACTATTCTCCCTGATGTTGTGGTAGGAAGTTGAGAAAGCCTACTCTATATACCTTCTCTATATACTCTGCATATACCTTCTTCACTCAGTTTATATGAGCTATCTGTACTTCGTTGTGGTGGTCATAAGTCGTTTTGTCACCAGCCTGCTTCACACTGTTCAAAGGGACATGGCTGGGACATGTCACGAAGTCTGTAAAACTAGCTTCTACGTTCATGTCACTTTAAGTTTCACCATCTTCAGTGGATCAGTTAGCAATGTGTCTCGGGTTCGAAACCCGTCGAGTACGAGAGGCAAGTTGCTGGCACTGCGAACGCTCCCCAAACACGCCGTCTACCGCGAGGTACCCGAAATACCGGGTGCTGAGTGTTCTGATGTGAGACAGCCATAAAGATCCCTGAGTTGTGAGGCGGTCATTAGGTCCCCCAACCTAATTGCCGGCGCGGGGGGAGTCACTCATAAGGGTAGTAGTTGTCTGTATACTTAATGCAGCATGGAAGGCTCTTGGAACCTATATTTTTCTGCTGCGTCAGATACAACCTTCAGGCACCGTCACGCAGAATATTTATTTTGGGAAGTGCGAATTTCCTGAGATATTTATTGTACAAAAGAGCGGGGTAGGGGCGGCGACCTCACCCAGCGGCTCCTCGGCTCTGGTGACGTCAAGTGGCTGAGCTACCATTGGCTACCAATAGCCATCTGCTAGTAAGAGCGACCACCCGAGATGCGAGACGTGCGGCGCGATATGCAACTGGAAAAATAAAGAAAGGTTAAATGAAGCGCGCCTTGGTTTTCGCGACGCGTGTGACGTTGCAGACTGGTAGTTAAGGAAGCAAGTTTTCTGACCCGCGAGATTGAAAGTTAGTTTCCGCTCCAGGATTACGCGCGGCACTCGTAGTTTTTGTGCCAACGTGAGTCCCAGGGTTCGTAATCATCATTTCGAACTCTCCCGACATGTTTGTTTTCGAGTTCTCCCACGCTCCTTTAAAAGTACCTATTATTATGGGAGGGGGGTGGGTGGCAAAATGAATTATTATTGTAGAATTTTGGGGCTAAAACGCCGCAACATTACGTACACTGAACATTTCAGGTGATGGGTGCCGTAGCACAGCTTCTTGTGCTACTCTGGAAGAACATCTTCATTCAGACGCTCCGGAGACACCTTTTGTTTACCCTACTTGAATTGGCAGCCATGATCGGCATCTTCTACATCTTCATGTCAGTGCTTTCTATGAATCCTCCGAAGCCCCCGACGTACATCGAAGCTATGGTCTACGGAGATTTTTCTGGAATACCTGTTGGGGCGCTTGTGTACGGCCCTAATGACTCATCCCCGTACATGACATTTATCCTTCAGAATGGTTTTCCGGAGGCCTTAAACAGCACGGGTAAGTCATTCTCTTACCCTCATGAGGAATGCGTTTCTTTTATTCATTATAACTAAAGCGCGGCTTTTCATGGGAATCATGTTTTTCTCTGGATGTGGCTTCGTATCAGGACGATGAAAAAAAAAAATCACTTTTTTGTCTTCAATCTGCGCGCACTGCGGAGCGAAGAAATCGTTTAATCACTGCAGGTGAAACGGGATGATTAGACGCCAGGGGAAGACTATCGAATATTCCGCAAACATTTTCAAAATGGCAGGTTCCATTAACGAAAATCCAGTTTTGAGCGTTAATTTAGAACACAACCAAACAGTCGCTACATGAACACGCAATTTAGATGTTCCAGCAAATGTAATTGTTTTATGTTCACCTTGTAACGAAACCTCTTTGTATGTAATTTTTGGCTCCCCTTCGAGTGATATACTTGACGTCGATTACGCGCTGTAGAAGTTTCAAGCAGAACAGCAGTGCCCGAGGAGCATTGCGTTACGCTCGTGCTAAGACCTGCCTCACATGTGTAATGTCCGTGGAGCACTTGACCGACTCACGAGACAAACCCACGCTCCTTGTGGCTCGTCTGATACTTGCTGTGACAGCATAACCTTTGCATTGACAGAGCAAACTCCGGATACAGGGGGCAGCGCATTCGAGGTTCCTTCACGAAACATGTGTACAAATGAGCGACTCTAACATAAATCAGTGGAGATACAAAGCAGCGCTGTTTTGTCAAATAGCACGCCTGCGAAGTAACTGTATGCTTCCAGTGACTTTTTCGCTTGCACAGTATCAGTAGTGAGCTCGTTCGGCGAAAATATCAGGTAAACCACAATGCTGCTGAATGTCTTCGGCGACGTCTTCGTCTTGTGTTGTGGTGCTGCTGCTCAGTCTTTGATGTCGTTGCAAAGGGCTCGTCATGTTGTACATCGCTAAGAAACGACTTCGTCGTATAGCGACACTTGGTTCCTTGAACGTCTTGTTCCTTCAAAGTGGTTGGACATTGTGGAGGACATGTAGAACAACACGGTCGATGTGGCACTTAAGCGCTGTGCTCCAACGGCTGATAGCATAGATCGTGCAGCGCCGCACAGCGCACTTCGGCGCTTGCAGTACGCTTCGCTGGCTATTTATACTTAATCGTCTTCGTCATTTTCTGCCGCTCGAGTATGAACAATTTAACGGCAGCTGAACTGTAGGGGAGCTTTGTTCTGTGAAGGCCACGTCAAATCGCATTCGATGAACTAATGCGGCATCTTGACGAGAGATATGTCCAGACACATGGAAAGGAGCGCTGGATCAACTCGGGGGTAGAATGTCGGCGGTCCGTTGGCGGGTAGCCAGAGGAGCTACCGCTTGAGACAAGTTGCCTCTCCCCACTGCAGCCACTGCGGTGCTGTTGAAGATCTAGAGCACATTCTTCTCTATTGCCCACACTACCAACCTTCCCGAACCGTACTCTCCGCATCTCCCAACGAGCTAGACTCCCGCCCCCTCTCTCTCACAGAATTGCTTGGTCCCTGGCCACATCCAGCACACCAACGCTCTGCCCTCAAGGCTCTCTTCACCTTTCTGGACACAACAGGACTTCGATCTTTATTGTGAAGGGGTTCATTATTTCATTCCCCGCATCCCCACCAGGAATGGGGTAGAATATCGCCCCCGGCGATGAAACTCCCCAGGCATCATCCCGTAATAAAGTTGTTGTTTTGGTTTGTTCTGCTGCTCGCCTGTAACATTTGGGTATGTCCAACTTTGAATTCGTGTCGTAGGTCACCAAATCAGTTCCTGGTGTTGGTTCTAGCTATGGTGAACACCGGTCATATTGTGAATATTGTCGCGGATATCTTTTACCGTCATGGCACATCGCCATTCTCCTACAGGGCTGCCTTTGTTGTGAAATCGGAGAGTTGAACAATGACGATCGACGAACAAGCCACCTGTGAATGTGCTGTGTTTGTCCGTCTATGTGTGTTCCGGCCGCAGAACAGCAGAATCGTGAAATCGGAACCTGCCTGTGTACTTCCCTGCACGGGGTTTTCCTTGGGAGCCTACGTTCTGATAAATGCAGGAAACTGGTACTGGACAGACTTTCGAAATGTCTTTTTGCATATAAGCTGCATACTAATGAGAAGAAACTGTTTGTTTGTTTAAAAAAAACTATTTTCCTTCTGATGAACAACTTAAGTCAGCAGAGGTGCCTTCTCTGTAACCAGCAGACGGTAATCTCGATGTGTAACTGAATGAGATTCAAATTTCAGGAATATCCACATTGATTCACGCACCTTCCTAGACAACGATTTGCCATGCAAAGGCTGCAGGATATGTATCTAGACATACTACTTCCAAGCACTTTGTTCACAGTGGTCTTTAATACCCTGGAACCTAAGAATGTCATTTTCAACGTCTCAAAACCATGAAATTTTCTCACACACCTTTAAAAACTTCTACATCTTTTTTTTTTTTATTCTAGTGGATCTACAGTGCAAATTCTGCTTATCTGATGTTGGAACCGTGTCTCTAACCAAGAGCAACCAGTAACTGAAATCAGAAATGCGAGAAATGAACCTCACCCTCTGGGTTGTATTCGTTTGCTCTCCTTTCTCTCCTATGATCTTCACATTCAGAAATCCTCAAGTACGTTTATTAAAGGAACTGTAAAGTGAAATTTGACCTGGTAGTGTTTGCCTGTGTGATGCCTCACATAGAGCCTAAGCACTCAAAGCGCGTTAATTATTACACAGCATAAATTAGAAAAATTAAATCGGACGGTAGGTTGCGCCCCGCAACAGCTAAAAAAGTCATGATGGGAGTACTCCCGTCACGTGATACCTATGTAATACACAATGAACTTATGACCGGCTACTAACCTCCAATAAATACTACTTTTAGAATCACAAGAATTACTGGGAGAATTCTTCAAAATATCGAAGAAACAGTATCCCAAAATACTGTCAGCGCGGTCAGCGCCCTCTGTTTGTTCTGCTCCCAACCATGTCGCACGGCCTTGCGAGGCTTGAGTACGCAAAAAAGTTCATTTCCTGCCGAAATTGAACAGAACTTCACCTGACAGCGATGCCAGGTATCCACTGTAATGTTCGGGGATACACCAAGTGTGCTCGTTTGACAAGGGACGTTGTGTACCACAAGATTCCAACGGGAAATGCGCGGAACCGAAAGTTGTTGCAAGCGCTTGTCTGTTATCGTCCCTACCTCGTCTCGGGTTTTCAAGCCATGGATCGTCACCACCAGCTCGCTTGCTACCTAACTTTCCTTTGGTCAAGACATTCGTGAGCCACGCCGTATTTCCTCAACCCATCTCTCTGACGAGACGTACGAAATGGTAGCAGCGGACGGCCGAAAACTTTTCAAACGGACCGCAATCCCGACACCAGTGTTTCTCCTTGTGACGTCTGACGATGCGAACACCAGTGCACACGAGGTATGTATTTACCGATACACAGGAATAATACATATATGTGGTTCACTTCAAATTCAAATCGATTTTGGTGATGCCTACCCTGGGTAATGTACCAAACGCAATATCCCCCTTCCCCTGGGGAGCCCTGAGTTCTCGCAGGAGAATAGGGTAGGACCTTTTTTGAATTTCAAGTGTCAAATAAATTATGCGCTCTAGATACTGACCATATTCTTCATTTATATCAGCGACACAAGCTTCCATCGTGACTGACAAGAATGTGAAACTCGGATGCAAAAACATGCAAACGCATGATTTACCGTCAACACCTCTCAACCTTTATCCAGTGATGAATTCAACACCTATTATCCATACACCCTCATGCTCACAGGTTGGTGAAGCTCTTGTTTTTTTTTAACATTTTAACCTATGCAGTCCTTGCAGGTGCATGATATGACAATATCTGCACCACTGGTGGAATCAGCTGTTGAGTCATTCTAGAAATCTAAAGACAACAGTTTTGAATGGCCTGCTGATGCAAGTTTGCACATACTAAACGTTCTTCTACTTTGCAGTGTTGTGCCATCTGCTCCACCAGACCACAAGCAGTACATAAAATGTGCAGCAAATTCAAACAGCCGGTGCATTTCACAAAGCGGGCACATGTGTTCGCGTCACGCTTCTCACCACACAGGCCGAGTGCCCAAGTGAACACAATTTATCTTGGATACGTCAGCCAGAAGTGAACAAGATGGCTGCGGGGAACGTCTTGCTGTCTGGCACAATCCTTTTCAATGGGACCAGTGCAGCCAAGGTGTGAATTCATAGCGCCTTATGTTTTCACAGATTCAAATGGCACCTTATAGTATTTGCTGTTGACCTGGTTCCCTGGTTACTCAAGCCGATTAATATTAAGGTCACCTCAACAGACCTCATCTACAACACCTACCAGAAAGGTTGCAGGCTCCCTTTCGTGACACAGGTAGGATTATCAGAACTCATGGCCATAAGAGACTGAAACATTCAAATAATCTTACTGAAACACAAGCTTTCGAATAGAGTCCGTCATTCATTAGGCATGATACAGACACACATGCTACAGAGATTTATACTGATCTACATTAGAGAAAGGGAACAAAGAAGGTAGAGAGGAGGAAATCCAAATTCTTGGCAGAAAGCATTGAGGGCACGAAAAAATAATACAAAGCAAGGCACACAAGCTTTGCGTGTTTGATTTTTCTGTTACAATAATTCTATCTGCAACAATGACATAAAAGTACATGTAGTAAAAGGTAAAAAGAACAAGCTTGTACAATTGCAATATGCAATTGCCATGCTTGGGAATGCTTAGTGGCCATGTAGTCCACAAGAGGATCTTGTAACACAGGGTTAAGAAAAAGCTTGAAGCTGCGGTCCAGTCCCGTACATGTGCTGAGCTAAACCCGTGGATGCAGAATACCTGTACCACCTTTACAGGTGTCGTTCCAGGTCTGAGGTCAGCTTCTGCTTAGCATGTGGAGAAGTATGAGCTTACATATAGAAATGAGATGTCGTTCAGGAAACAGTGTATACAAGCTTCGAGATAATGTGTCTAGGTTTGACCCGGCACACTTACAACATCCATGACAGCCATGGGGAACCATGTTTCAATATAAAAAGCATAGGGAAGACACTTAGACGTGACCATATGTTATCTTCGCAGAGGAAGTAGATCACCTCCTGAGTGAAACAACGACAACTTGCAAAGATGTGAGCTACAGTGAAATAGTCGGTCTGCAAAAGGCCTGAGCACACAATGACTGCAATTGGACTGCTATGAGGGAAAACATGGGAAATTTATAATAAGAAATTGGGAAAGGGTTGCAAAGATGGATGCGCACAGAAAAGGTCTAAAATTTTTGTCGTCGATAGGGAGGCTCTGAAGAGTTGTCTCTGTTGATGCCATTGGCATGACCCCACCTGAGGTCTTCTTATACTGATAAAGTCATGAACTCGAGATGTTTTATAGGCAAGGTGATAGCCTATGTTCTCTTAGAGATTATGGACTGGAACGTGTTTGTGGCAAACACCTGTGCACTGTACAGAAGAAAAAAAAACATGCATTGCGTTACTGCAAATTGATATGAACAGAGTATGGGGATGTTCTCCTTCATTGTTTGCTTGTTTACTGCTATCACTTGTATGCTCATTCATAAACACAGTGATCAATAAAACAACATTACAAGCTTTGACGTCTGAAGAATGAATTTTTACTGTGTAGTGGTTGTCTGTTTATTCCAGAGGGCATATGGCAGACCTCTATTGTGAATGAAAGGGATACTGTTGTGATCAAGCAGTGTTCACGACGAAACCATCCAGTGTACCTCTGTCAAGATGGAAGGCAGTCAACGCTGCCTACAAGCACCTGAAAGAAAAGTGAGAGCTTCATCTCAGTAAAAGCGAATAAAATACACATGGTCAGGCAGCACCTACTGCATCACACGTCAAAAAGGCAAAAACCTTTGTATGCTTCTGAAGGAAAGTTTTCCCTTATGGTATGTACAGCACATGCTTTGAGGACTTTTCTGCAGTGCTTTCTAATGGTCCCCAGAGCCATCTGGTAGCCTGTTTGTAGGCTAAGTACTGAAACTTCCTGCATGTTCCATGAACAGCGTACAATTATGATATGTAACTTTACTAATAACAAATCGAAGGCACACATGAATGAACTCACTTGTTCACTTTGCTGTTCCTGATAACAGCGTACTCGTCGCTTTCTCCCTCGTAGCAGTAGGATACCTGGAGCAACTCAGTCTTCAGCCACAGTATTTCAAAGTACAGATTTCTTGAAATGCAACCGCTGTGCTGCTTCAGTAACGTCTCATTTCGCGGCAACAAAGGCATTCTTCTGCCGTCGGCATCGGCACGCATTTGCCGCAAGGACACCTGAACCGAAAATGCAATGCCATATTTCCGCTGCGAGGTTCTCAACATTTTCATTACACATGAAGAGTGTTTCCCATGACGGCCAGTTGACCGCAATGACGGTAATTGATCCTCCGCTGACGATTCTGCGGATGATATCGTGTCATGCTGCGTCTCCCGCGTGCACTCGTAAGAACAAAAGTTTTGCGGGCGTGACTGCTGGGCTCTCGCAAGCTCGAGGGCATTCAAGTCGGGAAAATATTGACATCACACGACGTGGACCTCAAAACAACATTACGGCTTCGCCACAGACCGGGAGGCGGATTGGAAGGGCGGGACTAGCCGTAGCCGACACGAGCCAACCCAGTGTTGTTGCTGAGGGAGTATTGAGCTTTGCGCTCGAATCCAATCTTTTAAATTCGATTACTCAAAGAAAAAAGGGATTCTAAAAGAAATATTTTGTAACTGAGATGTACTCTTCCTAGGCTTTAGTAGTATTCAGTCTGGCCCAGGCTACGACAGGCCCACTCAGCAACCTGGACCCCTGACCCCTGCCCTGAGCCCTGCGCGTATTTTTCCCTGCGCGGCGCGTGTGCGGAAGGTTGTCCACGTGATTATCGACGGGGGAGGGCTGCGTGCGCGCTTACCCTCTCACTTTTTTCAGCCTTGGCAGACTTCTTTGGCCGACTTCACATATTTTTCCGATACAACAGGTGAGCGGTTTACATGCAGAGACATGCAAAGAAGGGTCATACACAAAAAGTACAAGTCAAAATATATTTATTAATGCCAATCAAGTTTAGATATATTTATTAAAGCCAATAGTGCTGGGAATTGTACCAATTGTGATGTCAATCAGGTGAAGGAGAAAAACCCAGCCGAAAAACCTTCACCACCTGTAACAGGGCGGTGCTCGGGTGGAGGGCTGCTGTGGTGGGCGGAGCGTGACCGGAGGGCTGCGTGCGCGCTTACCCTTCACCCTGGGCTGACTTCTTTCACCATTTTCCTACTTGGGCCGACTTCCTTCCCGTGACAGGTGGGCGGTGCTCGGGTGGAGGGCTGCTGTGGTGGGCGGAGCGTGACCGGAGGGCTGCGTGCGCTCTTACCATTTACCCTGGGCTGACTTCTTTCACCATTTTCCTACTTGGGCGTCGCGTGGCCGGAGGGCTGCGTGCGCGTTTACCATTCAGCCTGGGCCACCGACTTTCGTCATTTTTCAGCCTGGGCCGCCGTCTTTCGTCATTTTTCAGCCTGGGCCGTCGACTTTCGTCATTTTTCAGCCTGAGTCGACTTGAATCGTAATTTTTCCAGCTACAACAGGTGTGCAGTTTACATGCAAAGGATAGCCATACACAAAAGTACAAGTGAAAATATATTTATTAAAGTCATTAGGAATTATGTTATGACTCTGCGTGAATGGGAAAAACTTAGCCAAAAATCTGAAATAGAAGGAACACAATACACGTAACAAAGAATATACTTATTACAGGTATGATACATTAGCATTGAATAGGTATCACAAATCAAACACAATATTTTATTAACAGTAATCACAAGTTTTCAATGAATCAGAATTGATAGCGCATTTAATCAAAGAAGATATTCTTAACCAATACGATTACAATCAAAATTACAAATTGTATTATAAAACGTCTAATATTCCTGTACGTGAGAACCATCAGTGCAATAGCGGGAAGTCCTGATAGTTGTATGCAGTTAAATGTGAACAGCAGAGACTCTGGAAGACTATGGGACACGAACACAAGAGGAAATAAAATCTATACCACTACATGGATTAATCAAAACAACATAGCAATCTATCATTCAGAAAATCAGAAGAAGAAAAAGTCGAACTTATCAGAAAATAGACATGTTAAAAATGAACTTCACCACATAGCACGCTCCTAGCCAACAACCAGATCTGATGATATCTACCCTGATTTGTTGAAGACAGCTGCCAATAGATGTATGGAAGACCACGGAACACGAACGACAAGAACGACACGAACACAAGAGGAAATAAAATCTATACCACTACAAAGAAGATATTCCTAATCAAACAACAGAGTAACCTATCATTCAGAAAATCAAAAGAAAAAATCAAACTCATCAGAAAATAGACATGTTAAAAATGAACTTCACCACATAGCACGCTCCTAGCCAACAAACAGAACACGAACGACAAGAGGAAACTACAAAGAAGATACCACTACCACTACCACTACAAAGAAGATATTCTTAATCAATACGATTACAATCAAATTACAAATTGTATTATAAAAAGTCTGAGACGTAAGAACCATCATTGCAATAGCGTGAATATCTGTCATAACATTTCGAGCGCAATAGGGAATCTCAGTTTCAAGCGGTGAATCACCCCAGGCCATAGTCATGATTTAGTTGTTGTTGTTGTTTCAGTTTCATATTTCAACATTACTCAACTTTTAATTTCTTATTAAGTGAACAGCATAGACGTAAGGAAATAACGAGAAACAACACAATCAATAGCTACAATTAATAGAGAGCCAAAACCTGCGCACCATCCAACACATAGAGAAATAATAGCTAATCAATCTATGAAAAGGCGAAATAGCACAGACATAACGCTGAAGAACAGAGGAACACGCGGCGGCACGTAAACAACAACAGAGGAAAATAATCTATCATTGGACCATCATAAAATCGACCAATATACAATTTTCATTCTAACAAACACTAAAAAACCTTGATGGAGGTATCCAAGACATAGGAAATATGCACGGTTTTCACTCTTTTCCTCAAAGCCAGGAGACTTTATGTCTCTATCTATGTGACCATAGCACGCGCATGCTTTATCACTCAAAGGGTTAGGGGCTATATTACTTCGTCCAGCAAACGAGGCGCTCTAGAGGTCAGATAAGAGAGTTCAAAGGCGATATATTTTATTGTGCAGCGCAAATAGATGTCGATATCACTCGCGGGGGCCACTATCTTTTCGCATCCTTTCCCTGAAACGGAAATCTTTCGTCAAAGTGGTTGACAAGTCGACTAAGTTTGTAGAGATGCGATATTGTTATTGAACATGCAGAGAAAGTCCAAATTATTAATTGGTAGCAACGATACTCAATCAAAAACAAGAAACAAATTGAATTACATCAATTTTCGTAATATCTTGCAACAGAAATTTCTAATGAACCACACAGAAATATCAAATGTGAAATGCAACTCAGAGTTATGAGGCATTCCCATCTTAGAGGTACTTACTTATGTCAATCGAGTGAACAATTGAAACAAATACAAGACAATAATTATTTTGGGCAGTAAGTTCACAACTCATTGAATATCAGTCGAGTGAATACTTGAAACAAAATCAAAACAATAATTCTCACGACAGCTGGAGATTATGGCATTCTAAACCAGATAATAAAATTTTAATCAATACAATAAACATTGATATGCTTTTAATTAAGTGTAGACGTGCACTTCAAAACAGAAGAGACATTTGCTCTACATTGAAAGATGGACAGATTTTTTACTCGCTGCCATAAATCATGGGAAGATGTGATAAAAAACTGCTTCGAAAAGGAAGAACCGCGAAACGCTTCCATTATCGCTGCCTCTCAATACGTCCTAGACATGGTCGTATTCGGAGATATGGCACAAATTACAGAACTGAAGGTGCAAGAATTTATATGCCGAATCTACAATACTTATAAAAATATCTGCACATCAACGTCGGAAGGGCCACTGGGATTGATGGCGGAGTTTTTGAGGTTTGCTAACGAAGAATTGAAATACACTAGACCAGATGTAATTGTAATCATTGCAATAGGCATTGCATTCATCAAGAAAGCACTCAGATCAAATTACCATATACAAGCGGTCTATATCGCACGATTCAGTACGGATTTGTTGAAATTACACATATCTGAGACTGAAAGTACATAAAATATTATCAAGTGATATGTTCCACTAGCACGGCAAACGCAATTATTCTACCAGTCAGTGATGTCGAATGAACAGAAGTTCAATATTGTTGTGCAAGGTCTGATGTACCATCATTTAATGAAACTCAACAAACATATCAATTGCGGTGGACCACCGGACGATTTTCATCTAATACTCTCTTGTACGCCATTCAAGAACCTTCATACAAAGAAAGGAAGCATCAATAAGAGACTGTGCAAGTTCATCGCGACAAAGTGCAAGTTGTTGAAGCAATACAAACACGGCGACAACATATCACCTGCGTTAATCAACGCTGGATTCAAGCGCCCAATAATCAGAATAAACTAGTTAATGTCTTCGGAATCCATCAATAAAGACAACAAACGAAAACTTCACAGTTTGAAAGAGAACTGTAATTTATCGAAATAAACAACTGTATAACTGAAACAATAAATGTAATCTTTGTCATCATTACAATGAATTATACGCACCACAATGAAAAACACCTTTGCACTTAGCATGGCTAGACATGTCTTCGGAATTCATCAATGAAGACAACAAACAAAAACTTCGGAGTTTGAAATAGCACTGTAATTTATCGGAATAGACAAGTGTATAACTGAAACAATAAATATAATCTTTGTCATCATTATAATGAATTCTACGCATCACAATGAAAAACACCTTGCATTTAGCATGGTTAGACTGAGAACAGTGATCGCTAGGGAAACGAATATTCCACAATTTGTGTAAGAATCCTCATATGGAACGAGACCTGACCACCAAATAGGTTTTACTCGACTACACTCTGTACAAGTTCAACACCCGAAGGATCGAATTGCCCGAGAAGGATCGGTCATTGAAATTTAGAGACATGATACATCAGTCTAAGATTACAAAAAGGATCACTAATCTAATGTGAAAACTTATCATATTTCTCAATCAGTTGCACTAGCCCAGACATAGTAAAAGAAGAAGAAAAGGCGTCTTTGACAAGCAACTCGATTGGAGTACGGAACAAATAAATAAATATTTTTGTTAGCACAGTTGTCCATTTGTATGACTGGATAGGAAAAATGAGCCGTCCAAGATATGGCAAAACGGGAAATAAGGCAAGGTAACTGATTGCGGCGGGATAACTCAAAGCGTTCGCGACACAGTGTCATCAACTTTTACAATCGCATTCGGGTTCAGTGCCTGGGAGATAATACGAAGCCTTCGCGAAGAGCGGATCTATTATCAGATGCCACAATGCAAACGAAAGATTTTACGAGCATGACGTGCAGGCCAAGTCTACATTTCTAATCACGTAGTCTTCGTAACACACGGCACACAAACATATATGAAATAATTTCCAAGTGGCAATCAGATTTTGGGAGAAGCGGATCACACAACCGCCATCAGAAGTGCTTAACCAATATACAATGAAGATGAGCGTTATGCATAAACACACTGGAAGATATGTTATATTAATTATAATAACCAGATCAACGCAGGCCACACATAAACGTAGATCCAATTCACAAAATATACTCGAGGTTTCTCGTAACCATACAGAAAAACTATCACATTATTTTAGTGTCATAGCATCCGGGCACTACAAATGGAAAGGCCATACTTTAATTTTATAAGTCTTTAGCTCATAACGTTGTAAAACGCAAATTCCACACTAAAGATCATTTTATTCTTTAAATTTTTAAAGTCAAAACTGCACGCTATTTCTTGCATTTTCTAAAGATATAGATTAAAAAGTTGTGCATATACTCACACATACTATACAATATATTTGATTGTGGATTAATTGCTAAAACTTATCGATTCACATTCAGGAGAAGTGTTGACTACCACACAGCGGTAAGAGTTTAATTAAAATTTGAACAATGTTGCGATTCATGATCAGTGTTGTAGAATGTGTAATTTCACAATACGCAAGCTTTAGCTCGCCCACTTTGACGAGCACTCTTTCATTACGTCAGGGAAGTTAATCGAATGGATTGATATTTTCTGTATACACTACAACATAATGCGAATTCTTTATGTCGTGGATATTAAAAGTTACGAATATTTTCCGTACGAAATTTACTTATAACTCGAAGAAAGGGTCTAAGGCGTCTAAAGGTCTTTGCGAGTTCTAAGGGTGCAGCAAGGACAGCAGCTACGGTCCGCAGACGATACACAGACTATGTAATTTTATGATGATACCGTCAGTATCAAGTTGGTATCAAGAGTTATTACGGGGTAAAATAGAGGAAACTGACAAATTGGCGCCAGTGAGTGCCACTTGGGCGACGATTTGGCAAAATGTCTGAAGTATATAGATTGGGCTGGTTGGTGTAAATCCACAAGCCACCAAAGAACAAACACGAAACAACAACAGAGCGACTTGTGTGTGATCTTGTTTCCTGTTTGTTCTTTGGTCGCTTGAAAATGAATCATTTGACGAAACGCTACTTCGCAGGCTCTAGCAAGGGAAACAGGTATGGGCCGCGGACTCATAGCTATTAAGCATGGATATACAGACTACGTAATTAAACGATGACATCGTCGATATCACGTTTATATCCAGAGTTATTACTAAATGAAATGGAAGATATTGACAATTTTGCGTCTGCGAGTGGCGAGTTGATCAAACTCGACTTCGTTGGACCAGAGATTTTGGAGCAGAACTAAATACCAAAATCGAAGGCGTGTATATTCCCAAACCCCAGCAGTGGGTAGGAATACAGAAGGTCACCGACACACGAGGCGGTGAAGAAATGAGAACACTTAGTGAATTTTATTTTAGTGTATTTACAATACTGTTTTCCCATACTTGGAGGTATAGTCGCAGGTGGATAGGTCACGCGGCAATTTACAACACAAGAACAGACAATACAACAGATGTTGCAGTTTCTAACATAAAGTGCCATGTCAGATTTTGCCTTCTGCAGGTAGGAAAATTTGATTCGCTGAAGTGTGGCGAAGGAAAATCAGTAACGAAACCAAAATAACATGAAAATTAGCTTTTTTCTGGGGGTTCATATTGAAACGCGTTTGGTGGTGTGTTATCGCGTCTCTGAATGACAATGCACGTCTGCCGCCCCCCGCATGGAAAGGAAACATTTCCGTGAAGTGATCCAGCGGGTGAAAGTATTTATACCGGGGCGACATTCGTCCCTTACAACTACCAATGTAGGGTGCATCGGATGCACCGTACGGATCTTGTTCTATTGTTTTTTTTTTTATTGCGTGTTAGCGCCGCGAAGTAACTGCGGCTATGAGCGCCGTACAGACGTTGACAGATGTCTGTTATATTCAGTATAGTACAGCTATGCGTGGAAAATGTAAGGTGCTCCAAATATAAATTGCATAGCGATCAGCGAGTTTAGACCAGCTTGAAACTAAACAACAATAACGCGGTCTGATGGTGCGACCCGTTCCTTCAATCCCAGCCTATTCCTTTCAACTTGATCTCCAATGTTTATTGTAGATTTCCAATAACCAGTTGTATGGATCCATGGTATGAAGACTGGCATGGGATTGAGTATAGCCTGTATAGGGGAGTAGAAACTGGAACAGGGTAGAATATCGCCGGGGGCGATTAGACACCCCAACGTCAAAAATACAGTTGTTCATTAGCAGATTTGGAGATAACGCTAAACAAATGCTACGCGCCTTCGAGTACATTATTTATTTCTCGGATAAGATGAAGCAATGCAACCAGGTGTCTATGCGATCAGGGCAATCAGGGCTCTCACATACGCGGGCCGCATGTGCATGGCTTGCAGTCAGCTATTCTGTGTCCCGAGGGCTCTTGACCACTAAATATAATAAAGCTGCCCCCCCCCCCACACACACACATACGCACACGCACACCAATAATGAAGAATTCGGAATGAAACCAGGTTTTCAGGCATTGTTTTTAACCTTGCTCGATGTAGTGCTGCTGCTGTCGACGTTAGAAAGTCCATTCACATTCGAGCTTCTTGTGACTCACGAACCTGAACAAGTAGTTATAGCGATCTGGTCTGAACGTGCATTTTGATAAACTACACTGTTAGAATTATGATAACTGAGAAGTAATAGTGGAGACAGGTGCAGAGAATGACATCATCTTAATTATTGCACTAAGTTTATGGGTTTGCAGCATAGCAGCAGCCTCTCCGGATACCATGCGCGAAAAACTATACGGAGCACAGAGAGGCGAAGAGAAAAAAAGGAAAAACATAGAGATGGAGTAGTTATGTACGACGGTCATTGTGTGAAAATTTTTAATTATTTCTCTTTCCTTGATTTTTTTTTCTTTTTCACGTTGAAAATGCAAACAAAATCAACAACACAGTGTGTAAACCGACAATTTCAGTGCTAGTGAACGTTGGAATAATCGTTCGTGAAGACCTATGTACGAAGAACTTGAAACGCCGTTCAAATTTTCAGTGTATCATTTGGAAAAGAAGCTCATTTGTTTCTGTTGGTGTGTCAAGTGAAGTTTTTCATTGATTAATTGTATATGCGAATACGTAATAACTATACCGCTCAGCTGTTTACGCTAAGGTACTTTGCTATAATTGCGGTCATTTAAAGGGGCTTCATTACCCCCACCCCCCAGGGAGGTGTACACTCCCCCGAAATTTTTCCACCCACCCCCCTGTAATTCATGAGATTTCCCTTGGCCACCACTGCATATACCCATAGATATGTATCCATAAAGATATACCACCCTATGGTTCGCTCCACCCGAAATCACGCAGACATCTTATCACACCGGGTACGACATCTTGGCTTCTATGCGCATTGATGATAGTGCCAGCGGCAACAACAATGACAAAGAAGCAATTGTTGTTCCCCTTCGCTGCTGATACGAGTTGCGCAAAGGACTAAAAGCTGATACCTTCCGTTTGAATTCAGCATCAGAGGGCCGCGACGATATGGCAAGGAAAAAAACTTGCCAAGATCCGGTGCACAAAAGTGAACTTGCACGGCAAATCGCCGGCAGTCCGAACATTTACACGGCAACAGACATCTACAAGCACTGGGGCTAAAGTCTGAGGAAAAGACATCATACATGAAAATACATATCCGTTACGAAGCCGTTTGAATTTCACTGTTCATGGTAATCAACCAATTTTTCTCGAAGTGCAGCACGCATAAAGAAGTCCATGATTCGCTTACACGTCGACCTGCAAGAAATGACCCACAGTCTCCTTCTGAAACATTGCATCACTTGCCAACTTCTTTGAGAAAAGTAAACAGTAACCTTTCTGCAACCCCGGTGATGGCAGGGGCAACCAAGGAATACACCACAAAGAGTCACTGGTGTATTCTGCATAGCGAAGCCATTATCAACTACTTATACTGGGCCCTTGTACTGGGATTTTAATAGTGGTGACGCAAAATTTGGAAAAAAGCGCCGGCAGAGCCCTCTAAAACGGGCAAAACCGTTTGTATCATGGTGCCAAAGGCATATTCGAGACGGCTTATGCTATTGCCCTTCCCACTGGGATTGTAACGGAGGCGACCGCAATATCCGTAGGAGACCGCAGCAGAGCACTTTAGAACTGGCGAAACCTCTTTAATCATGGTTCCAAACAGATATTATCAACGTCTTATGATGCTCTTCTACAGGGATTGCAACAGAAGCGACCACAAAATTCGGAAAAGGCAGCAGCAGAGTCCTTTAAAACGTACGAAACCCCTTGTATCATGGTATGAAAGGCATATTCATGACGGCTTATGCTACGCCTTTCTACTGGGATTGCGCAAGAGGGGACCGCAAAATTTGGATACGGCGGCAGCAAGGCCTTTTAAAACGGGCGATACTCCCTGTATCACGGAGCGTAAGAAAGAAAGTTATCAGTGGCTTGTGCGATGCTATTCTGGTGGAGTTATAACTAGGGTTTGTGGTTTTCGGCATTTATTTTCAACCCAATTCGGGGGGTGTTTATCGGCATTTATATGGGGGACTATAAATCGGATTTTTTCGGCATCTATATTCCGCCCAAAAAATAAATGCCCGAATACGGGCATCTATTTATTTCGCATGAAGGAAAGCCTATTTTGCGCGTGAAGTGACAACGAACCGAAAAGAAGTGAATCGATTCATGGCTTCATTACCAATGTCTTTTATTGCCTGTGCCAAACCAGCAAACAAGGAGACTACCTCTTGTTGTGATAGATGCAAGCGCACATCATCATGCTCGCATCTGTCATAGCGGCTCGCTCCTTGCGATTAATAACACGCAGTTTAGAGAACGCGCGCTCAACATTAGCGCTAGAAACAGGAATACCCAGTATGCTTGAGGCGCACTGCGATAACAAAGGCCAAACAACAACTTTATTTTCGACCTTGGAGAATGGGGTAACAAAGGCCATGTGCTGGAACGGGTCGTCCAAAACTGAATAGGAGATATATCCACCTGAGGGGCAGGGCATACAGCATATTCGAAAAACTCGCGCTTTATATCATCCATACGAGATTCATCTCGTAGAACAAATAAGAATAAGTCCTCATACAGTGAAGTGCCTTGAAGTGCCTCAGGAACGGAAACAGGGGTTACTCCAAGTAGTAACTGGAGGGGAGTAGATAGAGGAATAGAAAAAACACAAAGATTAACTAGAAGGCTAGGGCTGGGGATGAGCGATCGGCTTTTGAAACTGTTTGGGAGCTCCGTACACTCGTGATCTCTTTTTAACCCGACAACAACATACCATAAAGGTTCTGAATAGTAAATTCACTAAAGGTAGGTGTGCCACTAAGTACGTGTGCTGCCAAAAGGCGGTCACCGACCGCACACACAAACGCAAACCGAAACAAGAGCACAGCCCGAAGATAATGCCACGCTTGAGAAATAGTCGACAAAGGGAGATTCCAAGGGGATTTCTCTTTGCCGTTCCAGGAATGGCAGCTGTCAGGATACGAGAAATTCGGATTTTTTCGGAATATTCCGAATCTGAAAAAAATCATTCGGGGGGTGTTTTCCGGCATTTTTCGGAAAATGCCGAAAACCACGAACCCTAGTTATAACACAGGCGATCGCCAAATTCGGAAAACGTGACAGCAGAGCCTTCTTAAACGAGCAAAACGTGCCATGTGTGCAAAGTGTGCCATGCTGCCAAAGACCTATTATCAACAACTTATACTCTGTCAATCTACCGAGATCATAACACAGGCGACCGTAAATATCGGAAAAGGATGCAGAATAGCCCTTCAGAACGGGCGAGACCCCTTGTATCATGCTGCCGATGACATGTCATCAATGGCTTGTGCTATGCCCTTCTACTGGGATTGTAACAGAGACTACCGCAAAATACGGAAAATGCGGCAGCAGAGCCCTTTAAAACGGTCGATACCCCTTGTATCATAGTTCCAAAGTCATATAAGTATACGCAACGGCTCATGCTATTGCCATTCTACTGGAATTATAACAGATGCGGCCGCAAACTCCATAAAAGGCTGCAGCAGAGCCCTTTAAAACGGACAAAAACCCCTTTAATCATGGTGGCAGACATCTTACACGCATATAAAGACGCGACGGCTTACGTTATGCCCCTCTCCTGTGATTGCATCGGAAACCACCACAAAATTTGGAAAAGGCGGATGCAGGGCCCTTTACAATGACTCAGATGATATGTATCATGGTGCCAAAAATGTACTATGAACGGCTTGTACTGAGATTGTAACAGGGGCTACCGCAACGTTCGGCAGAAGATCTAGCCCTTTAAAACGTTCGAAGCCCCTTTAATCCTGGTGCAAGGGAGTACATGGAGAGGTCGCGTTTGAAGAAAATGCTTCCAAAACGACACTCGCGAAGCAAAAAAGCATCCTAAGCTGTTTTTGTAGTATGTATATGTGAAAGTAAGATCACGGGGTTTCAACCCCGTACGGGTTTCCCCTGTTGCACCCTGAGAGGTCGCGTTTGACAAAATCTTTTCCAAAACGACAGTCCAAAATGGCCAAGTGGCCAATTTCGTCAACCTCTGGGCTTAATATCATTTGATATAAAAATAATATTAAAGATGTCCTAAGCTGATTTTGTAATATGTATATGTGAAAGTAAAATCACGGGGTTTGAACCCCGTACGTTGTTCCCCTGTTGCACCCTGAGAGGTCGCGTTTGACAAAATCGTTTCCAAAACGGCACTCGAAATGGCAAAGTGGCCAATTTCGTCAACTTCGGGGCTTAACATCATTTGATATAAAAATAATATTAAAGCTGCCCTAAGCTAATTTTGTAGTATGTATATGTGAAAGTAAGATCACGGGGTTTGAACCCCGTACCTCGTTCCTTTCTTGCACCCTGAGGGGTTGCGTTTGACAAAATCGTTTCCAAAACGGCACTCGAAATGGCCAAGTGGCCAATTTCGTCAACTTCGGGGCTTAACATCATTTGATATAAAAAGAATATTAAAGGTGTCCTAAACAAATTTTGTAGTATGTATATGTGAAAGTAAGATCACGGGGTTTGGACCCCTGTACCTCGTTCCTCTGTTGCACCCTGAGAGGTCGCGTTTGACAAAATCGTTTCCAAAACGACAGTCGAAATGGCCAAGTGGCCAATTTCGTCAACTTCGGAACTTAACATCATTTGATATAGAAATAATATTAAAGCTGTCCTAAGCTAATTTTGTAGTATGTATATGTGAAAGTAAGATCGCGGGGTTTGAACCCCGTACCTCGTTCCTCTGTTGCACCCTGAGAGGTCGCGTTTGACAAAATCGTTTCCAAAACGGCACTCGAAATGGCCAAATTGGCAATTTTGTCAACTTCGAGGCTTAATATCATTTGATATAAAAAGAATATTAAAGCTGTCCTAAGCTAATTTTGTAGTATGTATATGTGAAAGTAAGATCACGGGGATTGAACCCCGTATCTTCTTCCCCTGTTGCACCCTGAGAGGTCGCGTTTGAAAAAATCGTTTCCAAAACGGCGCTCGAAATGGCCAAGTGGCCAATTTCGTCAACTTTGGGGCTTAACAGCATTTGATATAAAAAGAATATTAAAGCTGTCCTAAGCTAATTTTCTGTATGTATATGTGAAAGTAAGATCACGGGGTTTGGACCCGTGTACCTCGTTCCTCTGTTGCACCCTGAGAGGTCGCGTTTGACAAAATCGTTTCCAAAACGACAGTCGAAATGGCCAAGTGGCCAATTTCGTCAACTTCGGAGCTTAACATCATTTGATATAAAAATAATATTAAAGCTGTCCTAAGCTAATTTTGTAGTATGTATATGTGAAAGTAAGATCGCGGGGTTTGAACCCCGTACCTCGTTCCTCTGTTGCACCCTGAGAGGTCGCGTTTGACAAAATCGTTTCCAAAACGGCACTCGAAATGGCCAAATTGGCAATTTTGTCAACTTCGAGGCTTAATATCATTTGATATAAAAATAATATTAAAGATGTCCTAAGCTAATTTTGTAGTATGTATATGTGAAAGTAAGATCACGGGGATTGAACCCCGTATCTTCTTTCCCTGTTGCACCCTGAGAGGTCGCGTTTGACAAAATCGTTTCCAAAATGGCACTCGAAATGGCCAAGTGGCCAATTTCGTCAACTTCGGGGCTTAACAGCATTTGATATAAAAAGAATATTAAAGCTGTCCTAAGCTAATTTTGTAGTATGTATATGTGAAAGTAAGATCACGGGGTCTGGACCCCTGTACCTCGTTCCTCTGTTGCACCCTGAGAGGTCGCGTTTGACAAAATCGTTTCCAAAACGACAGTCGAAATGGCCAAGTGGCCAATTTCGTCAACTTCGGAACTTAACATCATTTGATATAAAAATAATATTAAAGCTGTCCTAAGCTAATTTTGTAGTATGTATATGTGAAAGTAAGATCGCGGGGTTTGAACCCCGTACCTCGTTCCTCTGTTGCACCCTGAGAGGTCGCGTTTGACAAAATCGTTTCCAAAACGGCACTCGAAATGGCCAAATTGGCAATTTTGTCAACTTCGAGGCTTAATATCATTTGATATAAAAATAATATTAAAGATGTCCTAAGCTAATTTTGTAGTATGTATATGTGAAAGTAAGATCACGGGGATTGAATCCCGTATCTTCTTCCCCTGTTGCACCCTGAGAGGTCGCGTATGAAAAAATCGTTTCCAAAACGGCGCTCGAAATGGCCAA